>NC_080705.1:79337258-79637258 GCF_943734765.1 Anopheles ziemanni
GGTAGTGTGCATGCTTTAAACACCTTTTCACCGGCGAAGAGGGCTGAAAGAAATGGCCTCGTGTTCCGGGGGCAGACCCGGGGGGAGCAGTGGTCGGTGCCCGGAGCTCCACCCGTTCGGCGTCTGGCAACGATAGGCTTTCCCGGAACCTGAGCCTGCCTTCGCTCCCCAGACACTGTTGGCTCTTTTATTGCCCTATCGGCAGATCGGTGGTGTACGATACGGAGGGAAAACCGCTGGGGTGGCCTGGAAAGCGCCTAGCCCGGGTCTATTTCTCAACAAGCCGAATCCCTCGGTCTGGCCCGGTTCCGGTCTGCCTTGCATTCGCACATAATAATACACTGAATGATGTCCTATAAAATTTAATGTATGATTATATTAAAACCATATTATTGTTTTTATGGATTTTATAAATCTGATAAAAACGAGGCCAACGGCGTTTCGGTGAATTTCCATGGCCTGGCATAAGAATCACCTCCGAGATAATGGGTGCCCACAGAAGAAAACATAGTGGAGACGCTGGAAGCGAAAGATCGTTTTCATTTTCCAACCCATTCGCCAGATCCATAGACCATTTACGAATTTTCCACACCGTTCAATTCATTGTCCCGAATCCCTCCGTTCCGTGAATTGCTCGATTCGTTATGCAACAGCAAGAGGAATTTGTCGAGCAATTTTATCCTCACTCGTTGAAGCGTTTGCTTAACAGGATGAAGCATAAGACCATTTTCTTTTTGATGAATTTTGGGCTATTAAAATATTGCAACTGTAAACGTTTGCTATCTTGACAAATGACAGTCCAAAGAAAATGATCAAAAATGGAGTTTTATATGATTCTCAATGTGTTTGATTTTTCTATCGCCGTCCGTGTCGTTCACGGCCCCTGCCAACTTTCATAAGCTAAAACTTTCGGCTAACATTCATTTCCCCCGCCTTTTATGCGTGTCATCGATCGACTTTAGTTTTTCTTTCTCGTCCCCTTCTAATCTCGAAATGCACCAAAAGGCCGCCTGATCGGAATTTTAATGCACTTCGGGTGAAAATGCACATGGTAGGCATATTTTCTTTCAATCATCGTCGCCCCTCGCTTCGGCGCTTTGGCCTGATTTCGACGACGGTCAGCAAAGCTAATTCGGTGCCGGAGCGGGCATGAATTTCAATAGGATTTTCCAGCAGGCACTTTTCCTAATTCGAACCGCCAGCGTACGTGGCACTGTTTCATTTCCATTTCTTTCTAATTCCGTACCCCGAAAGCATGATGAGTGCATGCAAAGCTGGCGAGTTTCTTATTCTTTCCTTCATCTCGTATATTGCGAGACGAAAGAAAAGTTGTTTATTTTTCTTTTCCATTTATTAGCAATGACTTTTATTAGCAAGCCAGGGAGGAACTTTGTACACTTTGCATACTTTGAGATTATTTTTCACTATCGCAAGCAACATTGACAAAGTTGAAAATAAATAGTTAAGCTCTTGCTAACCCAATTAGATCGCGATAACGGGGAAGGAATCGAATCATTCCTAAAGCTAAAACTCAGCCAGCTCTCAATCTTCGTTCAGTGACGTATGTTAAAACAATTGGCAGGTCACGTGACTCGATCGCATGCTTATTATAATCGCTTATCGGTAAACAATCATAACAAAATTATGTAAATACCTCCACGTGCCCATTCTTCGGCCAATTGTGTTTAACAAATGGTGGTTGATTCCTTTTTCTTAGTCCCAACTCCTTTCCAACCTTTGCTCACGGGGAAGGTTTTTCCTCCAAAAAGCCTAACACGGAACTTCCATTTCCTTTCCTAGAGTTGCTAGCGAGGGGGTAACTTATCGAAATCAATTTAATCACTTTATCCAAGATCACACCCGCAAGCCATGCTGGTGAGCCGTTAGGAAAGCGTGAAATACCGTTCCCGTTTTCTTGCTCTTACGCGGAAACTTCCTGATTCCCGTCTGACGCCTAGCGCCGGTTGAAAGGAAACCGTGATAATTATCGCGAAAGCCATAAAAATTACAACCATTGCACTAAGCCTTCCGTGCCGTGCTTTGGTGTAATTCGAATAGGGTTTTTTTGTGTGTGTGTAGGTTAGGGATGGGATTTTCGGCGTTCGTTCGGTGCGATAAGGAAACTGAAGCCCGCGGTTTTCATTCACACGATGGTTGTGGCATCTTAATTCCTTCGAAAAAAGTAAACTTCGTGCCTTCGGTTGGGAGTGAAAACATATCGCACACATATACACGTACTTTCCATTGGTAGAAAGTGTTTCAAAAGAACCGTTTCGTTCGGCTAGGACGTTCCATGACGTACGGAAGGTCACTTCCCAAACAAACGAGGGTGTGATTAATTTACGCTGTTTTCCTCGTTGTTCGGCAGACCGTTTTTTTTTCTCGTACATCCTTACCGACCGCTCGCACTCTACAATAAGTAAAGATTGTGTTTCGTGTTTACCGGCTTCCACCCCCTCACACACCCGCGTGCCCTTCCCTCCGACATCAGCCACGAGCGAACGGGCAGCTAATCGGCGGCTAATTTATGACCGTTTGTCGTGTGCTTCGTGGCCGAATACTTCCGTCAGACCAGATTTGCCTCCGAATGTCTTAATAAATTAGTGGAACACTCTGCCCTCTCGGTTCCCTTGGGTTGTTTGAAAGGAAAATGTTTTCTTCGATCGTTATCGTTTCATTAGCGAAATTAAGGAAACTGTAAGACGGGTTTTTGTTTTTCAATTCCAGCGATTCCTTACGATGACTGATGGAGGATGCGTTACATTTAAAAAGGATAGAACGAGGAAAGGCATATATTAAAGATACAAATATTTGGAGGAAACATTGTTCGACCTTTGATATAAAATTTAAATAGATTCAATGCAAATATCATTATTTAAAAATGTTAAGACGAAAGGCTCTAACTCAAGCATTCCATTGACGACCTTTACTCACGGTTTCGGGGGATCATTTTCACATTGAATTAAAAACAAAACTGTAGAAAAACAGTCTTACTCCAACATGAGCGCTCACCGCATGCGAGTGCATGTTCCGGAACCGAACGAACGAGACCTGGCGCTCGCCGTGACGGCATCAAGTCGCATAAATTTCAAACCCCGTGAAGCTTTCTGACACGCTCCGACTCCAAAATGCAAAAAGTAGAACCAACTCCAGTCAAATAGAGGAAAGCAAAACAAAAAAAACAAATCCTCCCGTGGCGACGTGG
Source organism: Anopheles ziemanni (assembly GCF_943734765.1). Lineage (NCBI taxonomy): Eukaryota > Metazoa > Arthropoda > Insecta > Diptera > Culicidae > Anopheles > Anopheles ziemanni. Next base: position 79,340,464 of record NC_080705.1, read on the forward strand.
GACATGAAAATGAAGTGGCAAAAAGGGAAAAACCGAGGGAAACGAAAACGAGCATCACCGTCCTACAGCGCGTTGGATGATGGAAGAGAGCAACAACAAAGTGGATGCAACACAAAAATACACGAAGAAAATAAGAAAAACGTTCAACATAGGAAAACGCATGGAAAAAAACCTTCTCTTCAAAGGGTTGGAAAAAAATCGAGTCGGAAAAATGGATTTGTTTTTCCCCGTTTGTAAGATAAAGCTTGGCATCTGAGCAAGAAGCGTTCCGCTAATAGACAACGAAAAGTCTCCGCAAGGATGAGCACTGCTCTGGTACACTCATACGCACAAAACCACATGCACACACACACACACACACACATACCTACTCTGGACGCCACTTTAACACATCCAAGTCCACTGACCTGTAGGATGCACTTGTTTCGGGAGGAAAAAGCGACCGCGCTGACATATCTTGTCGCCGGATCTAGCCCTAGATCGTGCTTCCGGCAGTGAGCGTCATGTTAGAGATGGTCTGCTTTTTCCTTCTTTTTTTCTGTCACCATTTTCACTGACCCCCTGCGAGGAGAGCTGACACTGGAGCGCGGCTCGCACACTGGGAAGCCGAGGCCGTAACGAGCAAACTTTATTTATTACATAATGAGAATTTTGATAAAAATCAAGTTGCACATCCGGTTTGCACGTTGTAAATTTTCCATGGACGCACTGGAGCGACTCCTCGGAACGTTCGGCTTCCGTGAGCTCGCCGAACGATGAGGTTTTTTCGCTTTCCCTCCACATAGGGGTGAGATTTTTCTCATCCCAGGCCTTTCCAGTCGACCGATTATCTTTTGCCAAAACCATCGACCGACAGTTCTGGCAACGGTGGATCAGGATTTGGGACGCTTTTTTACAATGGTTTATCTCTCGTGGGGAGTGTTCGGTGTTTAGAAGGATTCCCTTCTGATCAAATGCGCACCACGGAGCAGTTCATAAATGGACGATAGTCAATTATGAGTTGACAGGTGATTAATTATCACGTAAACAATGATGGTTGCACAGAATGTGTTCAACCTGTTCAACTTCTGAAGATTGTTTTGCTTAAAATAAAATTAGAACTATTTTTTTAGGTGACGGTAGTTACGATATTTATATTGAAACAAGTTATTTAATCTATAATAGAATATTAGTCTTAATTAGTATCTTAAAGTTAATGAACAAATAATATCAAAACATCATGCTTTGTTTGTTTAAATTGTTTAAAAAATTGTGTTGTTGTAAAACTTACATTTCACTATGTTTTGCACCACTTGATCGTTCCCAATCCACTCTATAAACCATATTTGCCCATTTGCCCAAATCCGCAAATGACAATAATGACCAACACCTACTCAAAGCATACAAACCCAAGCTTAAATCATACCGTTTCATCGTGTGTCGATTCAGAGAAACCCCTTGGGAAAACAACTGGGAAGTTTTCTTCATGTCCTAACCATAGTCAAGACGTTTCGAGTAATCCTTCCTTATTCACTTTCCATCCAGAACGGACGCTTAATATCCTTTACAACCTTTGATATTAGTGTAGGGAAGCTTGTGAAATTTATTTTTATGTACGTCAATATTTATGCCCATTTCCCTTGATTATTTTGCTCCCGTTCGGTCGACCTTCAAGCAGGACTTCTGTTTTCATCCGTAATTGTTGTTTCCAGTGTTCTACTTCCAACCCCGTAACGAAAGAACGCCTCGCCGGGCATGGCCGTGATGACAGGATAAATGAATCGTACCCAACATGTGCGATATGGTCCCAATCCTGGCAGCGACCGGGCGAGTCTCCACCGTCGATAATCGACAACGACAACCTAGAAAGCGCCTCTAGACGCACGTGGGTATTGTAGCGCAGGGGGAGTTGGTGGGGTAAAAATAAAGCACTTCACGTCGTCCATAAAAATCACGGCCCATGCCGGGTAGGAGAAACTCCCTACACCTTACAATTTCCCCGGATGCACTTTGGGGTGGACAAATGTATAAATACTGTTTCCCACACAAAAGCTATCGGCTTTCGGGGAGCAGAGGGAGAAGCAAAATAAACCCCATCCCGTAGGGTGAAGGTCAGCGTAGAAAGGCACACAGTTGCACCCACCCTGGGACGGAGCTCCCATAAATTAAGACATAATTCAACCTTTCCCTCTCACCGACAGGCCGGAGCCTCTCGGAAGAATCTGTACCACCATTTTTTCTTGGCACCGACATTCCGCAGCTCGCCCAACGATCGTTTAACGAGCGCGGCCGTAAACGGGAAAAATTTCAAAAACTAAATGCACACTCCGGGTCGAAAAGTGCGATGAGATTTGCCACGATTACCTCGTGGAGCTCGAGCCACATCCGAACAAAACCCAAAAGGGACCCCGTTTATTGAGCATCATCTTGAGGGCGCTTCGGGCAATGGAAAGCGAACGGAAATATATCACCCGAATGTTTATCGAGCTCAACTGGAAATCACTTAACCTACCGAAAAATAAAGGCCCCCACTCTCGTTTTCCCGATTCCAGCGGCGAGGGCAATTCGTCGAAAAAATTGTCCTTCACAAACGAGGGGAAAAACACGTCGAGTGTAGGAAATGGGAGACGCTTGTCACACGAGCCATCTTGATGCCGGCCGCCGTCTTCTGGAGTTCCACTCCATTTTTAATGGAGGAAAAAGATAAAATTAACCTTTCTTTTGTTCGTCGGAAATTTATGGACTTTCTCCTTACTGTCGGTTTGTGTGTGTCCCTGTGAGCGGGAAGGTTCATCTTAAACGTTTCTTTTTTTCCCTCCCAAACATTCCGTGGCACTTTCCCGTTTTTACTCGCCACGGTGTGCTGTAAAAAATATTTATAAACACCGAGTGCGAGTGTGTTGCGCTTTAAGCAGCTTTTTCGACGTCTGGATGGCTCGGAATCGCCAATCGAGGGAGAGAGAAAAAAAACCCACTTCATGTTCGCTGTACACATTTATTGCCTTTTATCTGATCGTGTATGAGATATTTTTCGACGGCGGAGCCTCACACGTCACTCGGAAAATGCCACGCCAGACATGTCCGTCCAGACTGTTTTGCTCTCATTTAATTTCGCTCTACCCATCTCTCGGTTTCCCGGATCTTCAACCAACACACACACAGGAGAAATGCCGACCGAATGTGCCGTTATTTTTCAACGACGAAAAAAAAACACACATGCCCCTGAAATGTCGGTATTTCTTACCCATACTAAATTATACGTGTAGCGAACTCTATCAAACAAGTTGGAAAAATTGGATTCTTGATAAGAAAAAAAAAACAAGACAAGACGAAAACAAGACAGCTCCAATCAAACGAGTGGTTTTCGAAGAGAAATTTCAAAGCATCAAAGCGTAAAGTTAAAGCACACCACAACAGTCGAAAGAGTTTTCCCTCCTCTGGTGGTTACGAGCGGCTACGAGGGGATACGAAAATTATAAACAGAGGAGTACGTGGTCATTCAATTTTCCACTTCATACCCTTTTGTGGGGCCAACTTCCGGCAAGAAGAAAGGGGAAGTTGAAAAGACACCGAAAAAACAGAAAACAACTCACACATACACAAAAAACAAACGGGCACATGTTGAGAAGTGGAAACCTTTTAGGAAAACCACACAATCATATCAACTTTTCCATACGCGTGTTCTGGCCTGCCTCTTGTTTTTTTTCTTCCTTTGGCCTAAGCGGAGGCTCACGGAAAGCAATGGATTTCTTGTGCTTTTCCTCTTTTCCACGAGTCTTTTATGTGCCCCTCTTTGAATACCGCTTTTCTTCAGGGTTGTGAGGTCGCATCACCCACCCGTGCCGCTCACGGCGATCCACTATCCACCGTTGCACATATTTTACCGAATTTTATGCCCGGAGAAAACGAAAACCATTTCAATTTCGTGTATTTTTACGATCAAATTAGAATAACTTAATTCGGAGCTAAACTTTCACGTCCCACTGTGCCGGCCCCCCGTCCCCGCCCAAACCGTGGCCGAGCCCTTAGAGGTAATTTGGTACGCAAGGAGAAGAGAAAAGGAAGAAGGGTGAGAGGGATAAAAAGAGTGAAACTCCACCACCGCATGTGGTGCGCCCTCTTTTGAGTGAATGTTTTCCCCTCCCCTTTTTGCATTTTTTATATTTGTACCGACGAGGCAAATGGAGGCGCATGGTTGATTACCTTATCTTGTTTCATCGTTTCTTTTTCTGCTCTACTACCTTCTCCATCCCATTCCGTGATACCGGCAAACCGAAGCTACTCAACGTCGCGCTCGCGTTCATCACTTTTCGGTGGATTTTGGACATTCGCGTAGGCCGTCAAACGTCAGTGGAACCTCATTTGCATTCGCGCCACGTTCTGCCCGGAGTCCGGAGGGCCGTACGCCGGTTTCTCGCGGATTTTGCTCACGCTTATTTCAAAACGGCACTCCGACCTGTTCCGGAACGCACCTGAAGGGGGATTTTCCCAATGTCGGGAGCCCACGTAAGCCCGACGGATGGAGTCTGCTTTACGACATGACTTCCGAAATGCACGTCCTCGCGAACATACACACACACACACACGAAGACACACGTGTGGCAAAACGGTAGCAGGTTTGGTAACATAAGCTAAGCACCCGACGATGTTCGTTCGACTTGGAACGGTCTTCCCGGGTTGCGCTGATGCACATTTCATGGATGCTTTCGGCGACTGGGAATCGAATGCGATAACGATTGGATTGAACAGTCACGGACAAAACATTTCCAAGTTTGTAGATGTGAGTGTTTCATATGTTTTAAATTACTCTGCCCAGAAATAGTCAAATAAAACGTTTGACGGATTAGAACGAAGGTCAAATAAAACGTTTCGAAAGGAACTTAAACTATCTCAAAACAGAAACTGGAAAGCAAGTGTTCATTTGACCACCACTGTACCGGAATGGCATGCAAATGAAAAGCGCATACCGATGGTTGTAAGTCAGCTGCGGGCGTAAGCGGGAAAGCCGGAGCGCACTCACGGGGCCGACTTGCAAGAAACACCGTGTCACTGGCACTCCGCGGGGACTGATGATGAATATGAGATCATTTAGTGTAACATGCACTTGGCGTCGGCTGGCAAAACCGACGGAACCGATGGGCTCATTTCGTTGAGTAACCGTACTTCCCCGAGGCCATTACTACTTTCCCTCCCGACTTTCCCACTCCATTCGCGTTGGAGTTGCGGGAAAGCGTGCGAAAAAGCGGTCGTAAAGATGCGCTCTCCGGATGGATGAGGTTGGCTTTTATCGTGATAAAAGCTCCCGGAACGATCTAATTGGACTCGAGCAGGTCAACGAGTTGGAAACCACCCAGTTACTTTGTACGGTGTGGAAGTGCACCGAAAAGGTGCTCATGATGATGAATGGGGGTCCGCGACAGCCGAGCGGTAGCGCCGGTTAGAAAATCGGCCCATGAGCGCCGGGGCTCACCACCTCGACGGCGTGGGTTCGAATCCCAACCGAGACCGGACCCTCCCCTGTACGAGAGGACTGACTATCCACGTACAACAGGGAAACAAGTCTCGTAAGCCCTTATCGGGCAGGCATGACCAAGAGGTCGTTACGCCAAGAAGAAGAAGAAGATGATGAAATCACAACGTTCTTGGTCCGAAGCTGGTCTGCCTCCCCCAAAATGTCCACAAACATTACCACATAACAATCTAAACATATGGTCAGCAAGGCGCACCTTCAAATAGTTCTGCGGGTTTGCCAACACTTGCACGACAAGGAAGGACTTTCTCTAATGGTTTCATTCGGAACCCCCATCCATTAAACGGACCACGTTAACTTGACCACTCGCCGCCAACACCTAATGTCTGGCACAGGAAAAAGTGTTGGTCCTCCCTTCCAGTGTGAAGACGAGAAGGTCCATTTTCCGGTCCTTTCTCTTTTTCCAACCGTTTAGCCATCTGACAGCAACGAACCAACCCACCCTAAATGAACAAATGTCATTAAAATCACATTCCTATTGCTCAACTGGTGTCTCGTAAGTGCCTTCAAGTGCGAAATTAACTGCACCTTTACCGGGAAGGGCACCACGTTACCCCTTTTCGACCATCGTATGGTGACCATCGGTGAATATCGGTGGAAGCCTTTCGGCCGCAGGTTTTCCCGAGCTGAAGTGTACCGCACGCCATTTGAAGGCAAACGAGCTTATTTATGGTGTGTAAATTTTAATTAGTGAAGGTGTTTAGATATTTTTTGGTTGAAAACTTCTTCCGACGTTGGATGAACATGTCCTTTTACTGTACGTGACAGCTTTACGGTGGCGAAAGGTGGTCATAAAATAACCATCTAAACTGGTGGATAAAAACCTTTATGAGAAAAACGAAACCAAACTGAAAGTGAAGGTCATATCAAGGTAAAATTATGGCTTAAAGACGGTGAAAAAATAGCAATAGTAGCACATGATAAGTGAGATAATTTAACGAATCAAATAGTCGTTTAGCTTCTTTCGCAACGTCACTTGATCGGACAAAAATTGAGAAATGTGTATAAAATACAAACAAGATATCTTGAAAAGCAGCCTAATTCTAATTATTTATGGTAACCCGAATTACATTGGAAGGTTCTCTAACAACTTTTTCACAGCACTAAGACCGATTGCAAGGCTATCAGAATCGGATCATCCACTTCAACACCTTGTAATCTTCATTGTTTGCAAGTAGGTATTCCAAAAGAATTTAGATTCGAGGAGCAAGAATGCGAAGGTCAACCTTTTGGAACTTTTTTCTCATTTGGCAGCGTGCCATCAACGACCAGACGGACCGAGTTCCTCCGGCCTAGTCCGTGTAATTCCCACAGGATCTATTCCCCCGTGCATAAGCGTCGGAAGTAAGCTCTGAATTGAACTCGGATCACCATCGATAAATCGCAGCCGGAGCGTTGAGCACTCGTGATAAAACTTTCTCCGGCACGTCCACAGGCCCCGCGGGGCAGTATGCAAACATAGTGAGAGTTATGTGACCTTTCGCCAAATCCAACGATCGAAACGGTTGCATTCCAGGCGGAAGCTGGTCCATATTTCTCGAGCCGAGAATCGAAAAGCGAGCCCAGGAAACACCAAGACTAGGAGACTGTTGCACTGTTGCGGTTGTCCCACGGGATGTCGATAGACTCCAATCCATAGGAACGAGTTCAAAAATCATATGTACTGGAGGGCTCGGCCTTTTTAGTCCCGTGGTACACCGACATTGTGTTCTTGGGACCAACCGATTGAGGTTTGGTGGTTTCTTATTTTTGTTCCAAATATTTATCGTCTTCGGGGCGACGGGGTGGATTCCTTTCGCTGACCCTGGCCCAGGGGACGCTCGGGAGACAAAATCGAACCGCTCGAACTTAACAGCGATAGAGTCAAATAGTGGGGTTTTTATTGAAAACTCTATGGCGGTGTAGTACAAGACGTAAGGGGCGATCGAAGTCCTTTGTTGGGCCATTTTGAAGACAAAATAAAGGGTCACGGAAAGGGTTAGACTTTTTTTTTCTTTTTACCGGAGCAGTCCAGGTTTTGGCTCCAAGCATCCTATTTTCTTAAACAGGAAAACAAACAATAGCATGGATATTTTATTCAAGGGTTGTAAAATGCCAAACTCCCTCATCCGTGTGACGTTTATTACGATGTCTGGAAGATGATATCTTCCATTTGCTTCTATACATTCATCCTTTATATTTTTGGCTTTTTTATTTATTGGCAAACCAATAAAATTCGTAAACAAAATTCGAAACTGTTTAACATATTTTGGTTGAAAAAGTGAAATATTATTGTAAATAATAGCAAACATATTTTCTACACTCATTTTTCCCGCAATTAAATACGTATAATAATTGCATTAGAACTTCCCCGAAAACCTATCGCACCTAATAAAACCTAATAACCGCTTCTCGCGTGCAAATGAGTTCATAAAGTGTGCATTTTATCACCATCACGAGGCGAACGCAAGTACCCTTCCGGTGGGTTTCCACCGCCAGGAGGCGCAACAAACCGGAATCTTCATCGAAGGACACCAAATTAAACCACACATCATCATCCCCCGGGAGTTGCACGATACCCGGGCCCGAACGTACCGATAGAGCTACTAAAGCCATACATGCACACACACATACGTCGGGAAGTGTGTGAAATTTCAACCCTTGCAAGTCCAGTGGATGGCGTGGCCGGCAGGACAAAACAAAAAAACACCCGGCTTCCAAAATCAACCATCCAAGTTCCGGTTGCTTTCCTGCCGAGGGGAGGCTTAGATGGCAAGGGTCGGTCCTGTTCCACCACCCGACGCCACCCCCCTTCCACACGGAAGGACACTCATTGACAGGATTGTCTATCGAATCAGTGACCGGTACCCGGGAAACTCATCCCCTGCCAACGCTCTCTTGCTCTCTTCAAACGCCGGCGTGAGTGGAGTACCCAAGCAGTTGGAAAATTGCCTCCCCACGCTAGCATCCCCACCCCCCTGCTCTCCTCCCCGAGTGACCTCGGTCAGTAATCCTTTGCACAAGTTTATTATAGCTCGCGTACACACATTTTCCGCCTCGGTTCGCGTAATAAGCCTCCTCTCCTTTTTTCTGCCCACCGGACTAGGAACCAAACTAGGTGGCATGAATTTTGGTTTCGTTTATGTTTCTCGCACCTTTTGCTGCCCTTCCATCCAGCTCGGTGAAAAACTCCAACTAGCTCCAACGCGGGATAAATTTCCCGGGGAGGGGTGTAAAATCAACAACCACTTTAAGGGTGGCTTTGGAGGAAGGGGGGCATGATTCGCAATGGGTCGGTTCCTGCTGTTTTCATATTTCTGCCCCCTTACCCATACAAAAAAGGGAGCAAGGGGGATGAGGCACGTGAATGGCATTTTCCAACCAACCGCGAAACACCAAACGACCCCCGAAGGCTATTTACTTTTGGTCCACGCTTCTCACCCCAAAAGCGAGCATCAAAAACCATTTTGCCGGTAACAATAATGCCACATTGGGCATGCTTCCGTTCCCACACACACACATGCACCCAAACGTGTGCACCTTCGTAGGTCGTACAGTTCGTGGCCACACAGTTTCAAGATCCCCATTTATTCCCGGTGCACGTAGGTGGGCACCGATCGGCCGGGTTGGCCGGGCTTCGGAATCTTTCTCCTCCGCGTGCACCAAAGCGCAACAACAATGTAGGCCCCTCTAAGGGGGAAGAAAAGAGAAAGAGACAATTGAAAAACGCATACACCACATACCGCGAAGGTGGCACCCGAACGCTTTCCACGCTGGCGCTTTACTTTTCCAACCTCTCGCAGAAATTCGGAAGAAACTCTGGGGAGTGAAATTTCGCCCCATCGGTCGGCATGTCACTTTTGCTGACGTCGAACAGCTTCGTGAGTCCAAAGCCCAAACCCAAACGTTTGAGTACGTGAAAATAAACCGACTCGTTGAACGAAGGATGGAAGCAAAAAAAAACAACACCACAACAGAATAGCAAATAATACTGGAAGTACCCGAACGCTCCGAGAAATCCACCGAAAAGGATACAAAGTTTACATTTTTTGGTACGGAAAGAAGAACCCAAACACAACCTTAACAACCGACGTGCATTGTGCTGATACGGATGGAATCGGTTTGCGAAAAGCCCGTTCGCCGATTAAACCGGGAAAAAGTGCAACCCGAATGCGAAGAAGGAAAGACAGCAGGCAAACACCGAAAATATTGCTGATCACGACCCAACCAAGACGCCAAGGGCAATGGGTAATCCGATAAAAAGTGTATATAAAACAATTCAATCGAATATATCAAACGCTTCCTGCCACATGTTTATCGACCACACGTTGGCACAGTACTTTTCGAGCAGGAAAGTAAACTAAGGGTGGCTTTTGCTTGTGTCGATTCAACACATTTTCAGTTGCTTCGATCTGTTGTTTTTGTGGTTTGGTTTTGATTTGTTCAACATGTCGGATCTCTTGAGTGAAACATAACAATCGTATCGTTGCTAGCTTAAAATGATCTTTTTTAAAAATAACTTCACGTTACTTAGCGTCAATAAATTGCAGCACCCAAGACAATTTACCAATCCCAAAAAAATTCACAAGAATACTGAAAACAATTGGTCAACAAAATAATCGCGTGATTTCTTCCCTCGGTCCACAACTGTCCCCGCTTTGGGCAACGGACCTAGCTTGCAGACGGATGGTGGAGGAGGAAAATAAAAACAATTGCTGCTAGCAGTTACTTACCTCATTGGTATTCCATCGGTGTCGTTGGGTAGGAAAATGGTCAGCCCGGGGTAAACTTTCCAAATTATCTGGAAGCTTGATCGGTTCGCCATCTGGAATGAAACAATTCGCAAAAGGGGGAGGAAAATGGTGGTTAGAAAATGGTATTTTGTATTGGGAGCATGTATGAAGTATTGAAGTAAATGTTCAATTTACTAGAAAGTAAATCAACTGTTAAATAAGTCGAGCAGATAGTGGTTCTAGTATTCAATTTAGAGATTTATTTTAAAACTAAGTCAAATCTTATGTAATAATCTATCTTGTCATTTAAATTAATTTCTTTCCACGAATCACCATTCTCGTTGATTTTTTTTCCAATATTAGCTTCTTACTTCTATAACTTCTTTTCTAATTATTCTCTTCTTACTTCTTATAACTTCTTTTGCAACCTGTCACACCTTTTCCATCCTTTATCTTGGCGTAATATTCTTAGAAACGGATCAATCGTAAGCTAGTAATTATATGGAAGTGTTAAAAACCGAGTTATGCTTCCGGTTATACTTTGCACACCATCGTTTTCCATTGTCCCGTTTATGGCCTATTAGAAGCACTCGTTACTAAATTGGAGAAAATGCGTGCTAATCTTAAACCATCAAGCTGACGAGGTGAAATCGAAACTAATTTCAGGATGGTTAACAAATTACTTCCGCCTTTCTTTGGCGAGCGTTTCCTGAGTTAACCGAGCATTATTTATTCCTTTTTTAACCGAAATCTTCGAACACCTTCGTGTTGCTTTATTTGTTCAACGTCCAGGCGGAAAAGGAAAGCTTTATCGATAATCTAATATCGTTTGTCCACCCGTTGAGCTCTCCTTCCGCTGGCCAGAAATGTGAATTCTGATTTTATTTCCTGACGTGACGTTGATTGATATTTCCCATTTCTCCCCTTTCTAATACACTCTTAACCTATTTACGTTGGCATTGCAACGCTCGAGTTGCGTCGGCTCTTAACAGAAATGTCAACATTGTCACCCTGTCAACGCCGGCATGCGGAACGATTCCACAGGAAATTCCAACCACCTTCGGTGTCATTCTATTTAGCACCCAACCCTCACATAAGGGCCATAATAATTGATTATGATGTAACTGCACCTAGAGTGACCTCCGGAAATTCGGGTCCGGGGGCGAGCAGCAAAAAGGACCAACCTTGACGTCCTCGTAGGGCCATCAAGAACTTTTCCGGCACATGCAAATGAACGAAAACACCTTCACACTTCGGGTCGAGGGTCTACGGCGAAATGGAAGGAAGTTCTGTTCACCCTTGGAATGTCTCGAATGACGTATTGGAGCACTTACTTGCACAGAGGAGAGCGTAGTTTTCCAGGTATCGTCCTCTGAAACTTATGTTACGGTTTAGTTCGTACTCAACTTGGAGAATGTAAAAGCCGTTAACAAGAAAAGCAATCTAAAGGAAGAATAAACCTTTGACATCTAAACAAAACCCTCGCTTTGTGAAACTAAAACCAATCAAACAGTGAACTGGCACTGGTTTAATTTCCACTTGAGCAACTATAATTGATAAGATCAATGTCACTGTCTAGCGCAGCACGTGCCGCTACCCGTTTGGGCAAACAAACCAAGACGTGCACCGGTTTGGCTTGACAACTTTCCGTGTGCTTGCAGCGCCACGAGAGCAACTTCGACAATCGGAAACAGTTGTAGTTGATGCTGTAATTGTTCTGACAGACGATGACGATCCGGACGAACAGCAAAACTTTGTCGTCCCTCCTCTACACGAGGCTGAGGGAGTGGGAAAGAATTTTCCACCAGAAGCTTCTCAAGCGCTAAAGTAGCACGGTGGATTAACTTTTCAAAAGCATGCTTCCCAGTGGTTGAGACAGTGTGTAACCGAACGAGCGACACTGTTTTAAACTGTTTGATGGACAGAAATTATGCTTGTTCAGCAAGTTGGATTCTACGATGGTTGGTGTAATATGCTTTAACAGTTGCTTACTTAAAAAGGAGCGGAATTTTCAAAAAGCAAGATGTAACTTTTCTTAACAAGTTAAAATAAACCAATTCACGCCCACCGTGAATTTTCCCCCGAGGACACATTTTTGTCGATTGGCCGCGAAACGCGGTGGAAGTCAAAGGTTGACAAATTGATGGTACCACTGAGAAACCGTGGCACCGGAAAAGTGTCCGGACCACAAGAAAAGCCACCCCCTTTTGCCCAGTGGTTATACATTTTTAATATTGCAACTGAAAAGAAGCTGACCTTTCAGTTGGTTTTATTTTGTTCGCTTGCAAACTTGGAAACTTCGACATTGGGGATAACCACAAACCACGGTGGGTCGGTTTTTAGTGTGATTTCGGAGTCTTTTTTCTTTGACTGAAATTTTCCCTAACTTCATGATGCCGCCCTCAGGTCGTGCGTTAAGCAAGCGGTTTAATTCAGTACCGAAAGCAGAAACTCTTTCCAGCTTCTTCTTGTGACGTTTCAAGTGCTTCCATAGAACGCAATGCTCGTTGGTGTCTGGCCATCTGGTGGCCACTTGGCGGAACGGTAGCCACACTTAAGCGTTTTTCTTTCTTTTTTTTTTTTTGTTCAGTAAAAAACTTTCCCAAACCTTTTCACACCAATTTTTGCACCACAGTATCTGACGCGACAATTTGCCGGATGTCGATGAGTTGAGCCGCCTGGTGCGACTTCCGCCCACTGCGAGCCAATTCACAAGAGAAAACTACTAACTTTTCTTCACGCTCAATTGGTGTGTGTGGAGCGACCATCAAGGGGCGAGGAGCGCACGTCAAACAAAGCATTACAAATTAGCGGGAAAACTTATTATTATTTCATAATGAGCAGGAAAGCGCAGGTGAAGGAGACCGCCAGCTCGATTTCCCTCTGCCTTGCCATCCAGGGCGTGTTGATTTTTCTTTCATGGTGAAATAATATTTCCTCTCTCCTTTTTCCCGCTCACCAGGCCCCGTCCCCCAACCCTGTGTGTACACCATCTGGAGAACGGGGTGTTTTCGCACCATCTTTTTCTTCGCTGAAGCGTTGGCTTTCGCTTCGAAGTGAATTAAAAACGACAAATGAAATGGCTTGCCACTATTAGCGGGAGCATGTTTACACAACATTAGCACCGGCAGTTTCTGCAGCTCCGCCGGGCGCTAAACAGATAGCACGCTCCGAAACTCCGTAAGGCGTGAAATATGACGGATACTTTGGGTCACGAACCCTTCAACTCTCGCGGGTTCGAGAAAGGTAAGAGTTCACAGACAGCTGCCCTATATTAGCCGAACAGGAAGAACCACCTACGAGTTATGGTTTTACTATTATTAGACGAACATTTGAGTAATATATTTTTATATGAACAAGAGATTTATAAATGTTACAATTTAATAACCGCACGACAATAAAGGCTTCTTAAACAGAAAAGTTCTCATTAGCAACCATACACGTCACAATGGTCAGTATTTATCGCCCGGCATTAAGAATGCCATATATTTTCTTATTAAAAACACGGCTTTGAGATGAAACGAGTCCCGCCGTCCAGTGGCACTTGACTTCCAGCAACGGAAACGTGAAAAGGCCAACAAGTCCGGCGCGGACGATTATGGCTCCCACACACTTCACCCCAAAAACGGTGGACTAATTCCCGACTCGGTGTAAATCTTGTGTGAAGCCGGGACAGTTCGTTTGCGAGCCGGAACCACCTACTGGAAAGAAGAAAGTAACACGAACGATAAAAAAAAATCGCAAATGGAACGCCGAAACACTCGCACGGTTTCGCTACACTCGACAAGATTCCCCGGGACGGAAATATAAATTCCACCAGCACGCAAAGCCACATGGCTTACGGTGCACCCGGCGTCGAGGACATTCGTACCGAAAGGGAATCTTTCGCGATGCAAACGGGGGACTCACAGTGTTTAACCAACCCACTGCTACGTACGTTTCTCGTGCATGTGTTCCAAATGTGTGGCCGTTTTTTTCAACAGGATTTTCATTTAAAGACAACAAACGCGAAAATGGCACCAAGAAAGAAAGCACCACCGAGGAGCCCTTTAATGCTTTCAACGATGTTTCAGTTGCGTGGCGTGATGCACATTTCGCAACAGCAAAGGAGGGGTGCATCGGGATGGGTTTGGTTAAAAACTATCCCGGTCCCGGTATGTGTTGGCATGTGTTGAACGTCCTACCGGCACCCCGAAACTGTGTACAAATTTAAGGACAAATTCATTGTTTAGCAAACAGTCGGTGGTCGGGGCCGAATGAAAATCCAATATCCGTACGACAAAACATGTTGGTCCGTGTGGTGTAACATTCGATGCACTCGTACATACGTCGGTGAAATCGCCCTAGAGGAACGTTCAAAAAGTACTTCCGAATAAGGGAATGTAGCTTTAATGTTCACATGTTTCACATTCCTTGGCCATTGTTTTGTGCAAAAGTACTACAAACAACTAAAATTATGAAAATAAAAAGAAAAAATATTTTATCTTATAAACCACAAAAATAAATAAATTACCAGTATAGTTATGACATCGAAATTTATTTTAGATGCTTCCCACTAAAAATTACATAAAAAAAATTCTAAAAAAAAAATCTTAGCCATTTCTGTAAAAAAATAATAAATGTATCAACTTGCCAAATACTATGTTTTTGTTGTTGATTGAACGCACGAGTGGTTTGGTTTTTGGGTAATTAATGTTAATAGCTCTTTTTTGTTTATTCGTTCAGAAAGACATTTGCCGCCTTTGACATAATGTTTTCTTTGATGTTTCGTTTCAAAAATAACGTTTTGATAATAGTTCAACAAACAGTAACGAGTTTTGTAGATGGGAAAAATATTTCCCTTAGGCGTGAAAGTGTTAAACAAAATGCTAAAAGTATTACAAACAATTAAAATTATCAAAATAAAAAGAAAAAAATTACAAAGTTTAAAAAATCAATCTAAATTGGAGTATATTTTATAATTTGATGATTACTGTAGCTTTTCTAACCCTTCGTTCTTTTCAACTGAATTGTGCCCATCCCTTAAGCCTAATCACTTTTAAGCCTCCTTGAACAAGTACCTAAGTCAGGCAACTTTGCTTCAAAAACTAACAAACAAACATCATTAACCCACTCGCGAAAAATATTTTTTACCAACTGGAACACATTGTTCCCGCATCGGCACGAATGTTTCCACATGCAATCGCAGGCGGAAAAACGTTCCGAGCGGAAGGAACATGCATGAGCCGAGAATGTCGCCAAGGAAAAGCGTGTACCCTTCCCCTCTCTCCGTCTGGCACATTGTACATTTCCACGTGGCGAGTGGAAATCGTTCTCACACATATGGTGACGGTGTTGGCGGGAATTTGTAGATTGCTTTCGGAACGGAAAAACCGTTCGGTATGTGGTTGTGCTATGTGTTTCGACTCTCGCATAGGAGCACTGGGACGCAGTGTTTGGTGCGGTAAGAAGCATGTAAAACCCCACGGATTGGGGAGGGTTAGACGAAATTTACTATTTCTAATGCCCATAATCGTAAAATATACACACTTGAGCGGAATAAATAATACCACCAGGGTACGAGGTACGGAACTACCAACCAGAAGGACTCACTCCGGTCACTTGCATCGACGCAAATCGGCGTTCCGAAATCAAACGCGAGCCGTTCGGTCCGGGAGCTGGGATTATTATTCAGCCCGCTTCGAAGCCTCCGCCACTAGACTAGAGTCGATGGGTTTCTCTCCTTCCCGGGCTTGACAACTGTACGGAACAATTACTTCTGGTACTGTTCTATTCTTCGCTGGGAACCTCTCGTTCGAGCCGACGACACGGATAGTATTAGACTTGTAAATCTCTCACGCACGCACCAGGGAAGACGTCCGTTTAGTGTAGGCCTGCTTTTGCCTTTCCATTCCTCCATCGATTGCCCGGAGGGAATGAGCTCGAAGGGAGAAAAAAAAACCCCATATCATTCGACGTCGCTCCACTAAATTAGTCGGTCGACCCTGTCGGCGGCTCCAGATCGCTAGTGATTGGTCCTGAAAAGAAGTCTTAACGGCGGCACCGGCCAACCCTGAATGGAAACTACACACAATTACAATTCTCCACTGCTTTTTCGGCGCTCGAAAGCGGGCCCTCACTTTTACTTTACGATGCAAGTGGTAGGCTGAATTCGAAAGCAGAAATGAATGAAGATTGATTGAAAAGTTCTACCCCAAACGCTGGCTATCCAACGGAAGGGCTGCACTTTACCCACGCCAAAAGGGTTTCGGTGGCATGTAAGAAACACATTTCAAAGAAGTTTCGAAAGCAGACGAAGGAGTAAAGAATGGCAAACTCGTACGAACCGGGGGGTGATAGGTTAGAGAATTAGGTACGCCGATCGTGCACAATTGAGAGCCCCGCAATAAGAGACTGTAAGTTTATAAAGGAATCGTGACACGATTGACGGATGCCCCGGAAATAAGAGAGACTGGCATTTCCATTTTACGCACACATCGGAGGGAAAATCCAAAATAAAAACGCCATCCAAAACTGCCAAAGGTCACAGGCAAGATAAGGCACAGCGACAAACCTAATCTGCGAATTCATCCGGTAAATGGATGCCGCTCGTTCGTATGTCAAAAAACATATGCACGCTCGGTCGACACGCATATCGCATCGTCGACGGACGGCGATGAATTCCAAAACGTTTATTAACTGTCCCCGCGGCCAGCTGGCAGCTTGTAGCTATGGTCTATAAAATCTCGGCACTTAACGCTAGACAAACAAAAAGCCCGTGTAAAGTTTCCGCCAGCCAGCGCCAGCCAGTTCCCGGGGGTGCATTATTCAGATGAAACGTCGTTGGAAAGGCGTCAACGTATAAAACAAAACATATAAATGACTGATAGAGAACCGCGAGTGAGTTTTAGTAAGCGAAATGGGAGTTTTTGAATTATGTTTAGTACATGAAAACGAGCCATCAAATCGGGTTTACTACCTTCTACCACCACCGTCGTGTCGCAAAACATTCGTTTACACAATTAGCGGTCTTTTATTATCATCGTCGTCGTCGTGGTGGTTTTTACTGCAAGCAAGGCAATCATCTCTTAAAGGCAGCAAAAGTGAGGAATTTGTACACGATGGGAAGTGCACAATATTTTACGTGCACAGTAGATATGTTTTCCTTTTTTTATAGTGGAACGTTTTTATGGTGCATTGTGCACTGAAAATTGTTTGGTTTATGATTTTGGGGTATATACACACACACAAACAAAATTTGTTCCCATAAAACATATCATTACTTAAAATCGTAATACACAAAAGCAAAGGAGTTTAAGTGCAGTCGATATTGAAATTCTTGTTACGTTCCTTCACATAATTAATGATCTTATAGCAACCTGATTGAAAATAAAACTGTCGATTTGTGGTAAGTATCATCCTTAGGTCTTATTTCCTGCGACTACAACACAAAAGTGGAGCACTTAACCATTAAAAACCAACCAGCTTGTACGCTCTAACCCCTTACGAGGTACAATCAAACCGACCCTACTCAATCTTTCACTAAAACGTGTTAAAAACTAATAAGACACATTTAATTCACCGAAACCTACCGACCCGCAACCCCTCCACCACAGATTAATGGTATTCGATTGTGAACTTTTACGACTTGATTCTAATTTTATTGCTCGAAATTATGGTTTCCACTCACCCTTCGCCCGCTTCCGCCGGGGATACCAAACCCTGGTTTGGAGTGCGAGCGGTGCACCGCGGTCAGGCCTAGTACACCATCAAAGCAAATAAATACGGCTTCGGCTTAAGATTACAGTCCATCAAGCATTATGCTTTCGCGCCGGCGATGGGCGAAAAACATGAAGTTCCTTAAAATGCTACACAAATCACCTGACAGCCGTTCTTGGCCGGAGGTTGGGGAGGAAAAAGTGTGTCACTGATTTGCCCGGGGAAAATTAAGGAAAGGGAAAAAGAAAGTTGATAAAACCACAATTGACTGGGGGGGAGGGGAGGGGGGGAGGGTTGAACGTTTTCCCCCCGTAATACACTCTGGACGCTTTCCCACCTAAATAACGTTCAATTCACGGCGTCGTGAAATAGAACCATAAAATAAAGCACAGTGAGCGTTCTCGATGGCCGCTTAGGAACAAGCGTAACGCAACCGCGAACGACAAATCGGAAAATCGTGACCGGTGGCATTAAATTTATTAATTTCGATCTTTGTTCCGAACGGCGTTTTCTTTTTTCCTTCCCTACTCCCCATGGTTCCGCGAAGGAACCGTTGCATCGTGAGTCGGTGTAAATTATCCCAAGCCTTCGGTGCCGGAACTTTGTCCATGCCATCTTCCAGGGGTTGTTGGGGGTTTTCCAAGGAGCTTCGTACACGCGCCGTTCGCCCCGTCGTGGGGCTCGTTTGTCAAAACGATGGCGTCGTTAACCATCCGCCGCAACAGCCATTTGTCGAAGTCACCGACGACCAGCAAATCACGCCGAACGATGGATTACCTTCCCGGGTGCGTGAAGGTCTCGTATTTTTTACATTTATTGCCTTCTCGCCCACCACCCTCTCTCACCGTGCCCTGGGGGCCGACATCGTTAAAGATGTAAATCTCGCGGATGCGTGGAGTGATTGAGTTAACGTAACCCTAAGCAGTATCGTTTCCGCCCGAAGGACTGCTTTTCACTTAGTTCTGTCTCCCTCCCTTGCTGAAGGATAACTCAAATGTGGCAATCATTTTTACAACACGAAAAGTTGGATGGAAAAAACGAAATGAAGAAAAACAGTGGAAGCAATTAAAAATGTGTGAACTAAAGATAGAAGAGTCGGCCGGAGGGAACGAGAAGGTCGACGAGAGGGGTCGTTAATTAAGGTCATTTTTAGGACTACAATAAGAATAAAAAAACACCTCCAATAGTGTTGCCACTATCTGATTCCGTGGCGGTTGCCATTTCGCTCGCGAGGGCACACAATGTACTTTTCCAGCCCCGAGAAACCGTTGAGCCGCCGTTCCTTGGGGGGGGGAGGAAGTTAAAAAACGAAAAAGGAAATGGAAAAAAGTACCCAAATTCTTCACCGCGACCCCGAAGACACGGACACCGAAGAAGGGCTTTTGCAGTCCGAGCGTAAGACGAGCAGCTAGAGAGCCCGAACAAAACAAAACAACTAGAAATAACCCGTGGCTGGCGACCATTTTTCGCTCGCACACTACGGCCCTCCACCTCCTTCCCCAGGGTGTAAGGTCCAAGCCAGAGCGGTAACTATAACAGATTACTGTTCTGCATGTAAGAAATGCCATAATTTATAGGCGATGATTTATGCCGCTCGCGGTCGTAAATCCGAATCCTTCGCCGCGAGATGCCGCCTAAGCAAAGAACGGCCACGGTGGAGGAAATTCTAGAAAGAGCGGTGATGGGGGAGGGAGCCAGCGACGGTTCGCGTAAAATTAGGAGGCGCCGTATGCCAGTCAGCCTACACCCCGCCACCCCCCTCCCGTTCATCGTTCAGCTTGATGGTGAATTTTATCCCCGCTTAGGGGAGGGGCTCGTGATTCGTTGGACGGTCGGTACTTACGAGGGACACAGGCCTCTAAAAAGGGGTCATAAAATTCGACCTCCGGCCGAGGCTCTTTCTCCGAGGCTCCCTCTCTTTATCCTTTGCCGACCAGGCGGGGGGCCAGAAATAAACCAGCGGAAGGTCAATTTTGTACCCATTTTAATTGATAAGGCGTCGTAAAATAATTGAATTAGAGCACGTTCCCGTTGGGTACACCGCGGGGAAAGAAAGAAAACGACATTTGTGTCAGTTTGGATTTTAAATGTCGTAAGGCAAACGTATCTGGTTGAAGCAATATATTCCCACATTGTTTAACCAATAAATAAGAGCATTTTTAAATTCCACGAGAAATTATTTTTTCAAGCTTCTTAAAATGTAAACTATCGAATACTAATGATAGAAATGTATTAAAACTTATTATATGTTTTAATCTTCCATGCACGGATCAATGATGCGGAGTAAATACTGTTGTAAATAAATGAAACATAAAAAATACTTGGATAAATTTAGGCTAACAAATTTGTCTCTTTTGGAACTTGTCCCTTTGACTATTGAATGTCAAAATACGAAAACTTTCGAATATCAAAGAGGAAAAAGAAAAATCTTCCATCACCCAAGACACAAACACTGTAACATTAGCTGTTTGCTCTTTACCCATCATTACGAACCTATCATTAGCTTCGAATGGATCCCAGGCACACAATACATTGTTGCGGATAAGAGCAAAACTCTACCGTACAACATTCCAATAATCATCCTTCGTCCGTTCGACTGCCGATGGGTTTTCCTGTTCAACTGGGAGAAAATTTGATCGCCGGTGACGCCATGTGTCCCGTTACAAACAATTCCTCCACAACCCGGAGCAGGTATTAATTTGGCTTGCAAACAAAGAACTCCCGTTTTCCAGCTCGGACTCGCGCGTTCTTGACCGTGGCCGCTTCGCTCCGAGCCGAAGGGCAAGGCGTGCGGCTCGACTCATTCCGTGCCGATCGAGCATTTCCCGCACGGATGCCCGCCCATTCCGGTTTCCCCCCGAGGTTCCGAGACTTCCGTGCATCCTTAGCCGAGCGGCCGGGGCCGCAACTTTAAAACTCGCATGCTAAAATTCTATAATAAACAATTTTAATTTGTATACATTATCATATTCAAATAAAAATGCAATTAACTTTCCCCCCTCCTTCCCGATGGGGCCGGGCGGAATGGTTTGGGGTTGGCGCTCTAGGCCTTAGATCCTTTTTCTTTCCCAGCTGGCCTCGACGGGCGTAGTAGAAGTTCGCTTTGGACCTTACGAAAGGAGAGCTTACTTGTGGGTGAACATCGGTAACCGTTTCCATTTCCCCGGCGGAACTGGGCAAGACACGCGGAAACTCATTTTAATGATCAAAGTTTTATTTTAGCGCACCGAAAGTTGAATGGTTTTGATGGGTTTAAAGAAGGTTTCCCATCGTGCTCAGAGCCATTCCTATCTATTTCCCTCGGGGTCAAAAACGTTCCTTCTGGTGCCACCAATTAGTGGGTGACCAAAGCGATTGACTTTAAATATGTTTTCCAACAGATTTTTAATCAAACGAACCAACCACATGAATACACGAATGGGCCACTGTAACAAGCGACGCTGGTTCGCACTTCCGGTTTGTCATTAGCGCGACCTTAAAGGATGGATTGTGGGAGGGGGGGTCTGGGAAAACTGGCAGACAATTCCCACGCGGGAATACTGGCGACGAGTTTGACACGCTCGTAATTGATGGTAGTTTAATGCTAATTAAGTTATCAGCGAAATGCGACCTGCCACTTGGCCGGCGGCGGATTTGTTAACACTCTTTATGCCATTTCCCACCATTTCCCCGTGGCTGGAGGTCACGACAGGTCCGGAAAAGTGCTGACAGGTTGAGCGAAAAAGCGAAGCGACGTAGTTTACTGTTTGTTTGGGTATAATATTGTACTTTTGTTTTGCGCCAACCATTGTTGCTCATTTGCGTTTCCCAACGTTTTGTGCGGCTATAGTTATGTATGTATGTCAAACCTACACCCGTGTGTTTCTACTCCGGCAGACACGGGTCCCGGTTTAATTGGAAGCACGCAGCGAAAGCTAGCTAGCTAATGATTTGATTTATTTTTATAATAAATTCAACAATAAATCCACCGATCGTTTATAACAATTTAAGTTCCATCAATAATTTATACAATTTGTTTATTCAATGCACACCGCCCTCACATACTCACTCGAACGCACGCACAAAAACCCCTTGAGTGTGTTGCAATGTGCGTGGTCGTTGTGTGCAAATGCACGTGGACCATTGCACAATCCGAAAAAAAGAACATCACCATTATTCAGTGGAAATTGTCCAGTGTGTTTCATTTTTCCATTATCCTGTGCGGGGCACGAGGCTGAACATGGGGAGTCCATTAACATGCAACATTTTTTGTTTTTTTTCTGCACTCGTGGTGCTTTTATATTGCATTTGTGGGAAGATGGTTTGAGGAGCCCCCTTTTTAATTGAATACTTTTAGGATGAACACTTTAAATTAAAGCTATTGATATGTTGTAGTTGCTGTCGGCTTTTTAATTGTATAAATGCGTTTGTGCACAACCGAAAAAGTCGCGTAAATTTGCCCTCCATTTGGCGGGAACATAAGTTCGCGCGTAATTCTCATGGAGCATCTGTTCAACAGATGCACTCGTTCCGTCGGAAAATGTCCCGAATGCTGGCGGTGGTGTGTATGTTTGTGTGCGAATGAGTGTCATCCCTTTTTTGCGTTGGTCTGTTTTCTCTTCCTCTGTCCGGTGCCTTACAACTTTTGGGCTCTTGCGTTGTCGGTTCATATCCGGCCGGGTACGTTTCCGTTTTTCAACGCTCTCCAATTTATGTCATTCCCCGTACAACCACACATACAACCATACGGAGAGGCGTGCTTGCATATTAATGCAGCTTTAATATGAAATTATACCAACCGTATCATTTACTTTAATTATATAATAATTAAATTGTGACTAAAAACGCTTCTTATTACGCTCCCTCGGGAGCTTTCCCACCCCGAGTCCATTTCCCAACGAATAGCCGGTGCTGAAACATGTATGACTCTGGCCACAAGCTTCTGTGCTTGCAAAAAAATAGGGCCACATGAAAACGGACGAGTTAACAATCGGCAACAACTCACACGATACACAAACGACACGTGTGGCATTCGAAATGGGTGACAAATTTGGCGTGAAACACCAACAAAAACGTACACACACATACACACGCACGTACCAAATGGAAACATCCGACAGGAAAATCAGCTCATTCATTTGACAAAATTCACGCGAAAATCCTCGGCCAAGGATCGAGATCCCGCGATAAGTGGGTTCGCAATGCCAAACCGGGGGTTCGCTTTCCGGCGAAGGCTCATTTTCGGCGTGTTGAGATTTTCAATTTAAATTTATGAATTGTTTTAATAAGCCAGGGCTACACCGGTTGGGCTCCGAATCAAAGTACACGCCGCGTTGATTTGGGACTGGCGTGGAGAACGAGATTTAGAGAGGAGACTTGTTTTTTGTACGTTGTCTGAACGTGGATTCGGTTGGTATTAAATTTATGATGGTTTGCAAGCGTGACACCTGAAGGCAAAAGCATATAATCATGAGATAAGTACGAAAGCAGGGGGGCCTTCAATTGGCATAGCCTTCTGAATGACTAAATTTAAGCACCAAAAGCTGAAAGAATTGAAACGTTCGAAAAAAGGATCTCTAAAACCAGAGCACAAAGTGAGTAAGGGAGTTTAAAAGTCATTCTAAGACTGAGTGAACATATTTGCACAAGATTTCAATTTAAAATTTTGATTTCTTCAGACATCTGCTCCAGTAATTTCCACCTGGTGAGATTTAAAATCGAATCAACAAGGGCCCGACTGATTTGCTTATTGCTAACCGGTACATAGATCGCCTTTCACTTTCATTTCAACGCTCTTAATATTTTTCAACACGAAGACACGAAGTGCAATATTGAACAACAGCATTCTATAAGCATGAAAACATTTTGTCCTAACGCAGGAGCGTTGACTCTGATGTTGATGAAGATTAAAAAAACAGGCAAATGTCACGGGAAACTCCAGCCTCTTCCCATACTTTCTTCAAACACATTAGTGCCTGTTTGCTTCTAACCTATCGATCAGCAATTTCCATACGATAAACCTACTGCTTGTATTTGTTTGCCTAACGCTGTGCTGCACGTGGCTGACACGTACCGGTTTCGGGAGGAACGACGTTGAAAAGCAACAAATTTGAAACAACCAAGGCTCCCAATTTGGCTTGAAACTGCCGGACGGTAAACTGTTATTTATTTATGCCCGAAATTTATACACAATATATTTCCTCCAGTTCCAGTTCCGGCGATGGCGCGGATGCCGTATTTTTTTATTCTTTCAACATTGCAACGTCTACCGTTAGCCGCATTTCCTTTCTTGTGCAGCAACGCGGGAAAGTCTCATACCAACGTCGCGAACCAAGTGTGCTTTCCAAGAGCACCATGTTGATGGTATAAGGTCGACTAAATAATTCAAATTTGATTATGCTCATAATTACGCGGTTTGAAAGTGGTCGGTAAGATTTCCAATGCATGGAAAAACAAACATCGGTCGAATATCAACCCGTTCGGTTGGGTTTCGTTTCGGCAGACAGGGGAAGGCATTTTTCAGTTGTTTTTACCGCTTTCAATCGTCTTCAATCGTTCCCGTTTCCCGGTACCTCCTCCTGAACGGTTTGGGCGGATAATTGAATTTAAATCGTCTCCCCCACGTTCACTGTAGCCAACGAACGATGAACGATGACGATACCGGAGCGACGATCCTGGGCACGATAAGACCGATTTGCATTTCGGCAGGAAATATGCACTTCATAAATCAAAACGTCCAACACGTTGCTGACACTTTGCGACAGAAAAAAGGGAAAATTTGTGACCGATTTATTTTATGTGCCCCCCCCTCTCTGGTTGTTTCGGCACCCCGAGCATGTCAATATATTATTTTTTCAATCGTGAAAAATGTATTCGACTTTAGGAATATGTCGATGACAGTTGGGAAGCACGGTGACAATGATTAACACACCTGACGAAGGCGACAGAAGGTACGATCAATTTTTTAGACAAAGTGAGTAAACGTGCTGACAATTTATTTTTCCGGGAACACATTAGGAATCATTAGAGAGCAAGGAAACAAGTTTGAAGTTTCAGTAATTTGCGTTAGGTTTGTCAAATGGCTTAAATTATTGAATAAAATAATTGTTTAAGATTTGATAGTTAACATGTCCAAACCACTTCATTTTTTTAATAAGTTTTACATCATTGAAATAAAATTTTGTTCTTCTAAAATGAGGATTGTCAAAAGCATGAAATTATTTTAGATGCACCATTTAAATATATCGACATAAAAACGGACCAAACACAACAACTCTACTGCATGCTACGTCAAATCAGAATTAGGATATCCCTAGCTCACCATATGGGCGAAGGGTTTGAATAAATTTCCAATAAATCAGTCACCATTTTCTAAGCGCTCTTCCAGGATTTTCCCAAAAATCCCCCGTACGCCTTTCACTACGACTGAAGCGCCGGTCCATAAGCTGCCCCAAACGTTGGTTCCAGGGCTTGTCACCGGTCCTGACACGCCTTATCCTCAATCCTTTCAGCTCCGGACCGAACCGTGGGTGAGACGTCCGGATACCCGAGGAGCCGGATGGACGATGTGTGAAAAATATTTTAAACGTGCACTCAAATTATAGAAAATAAATCATAAATTTCACCGACGGCCTTCCGAAAAAGCGGGAACACCATCCGAAAGCACGGGACGACCGTCCGGTTGGACGCGAATCGTGTTGTTGGACCCCCGGGAAAATTGGGAGAAGGCCTACGTTTAAACACATCGATCCGTCGGTGCACCAGCACTCCTAGAAGAGATCCTCGGCACAATCAACAGTCCCACGAAACCGTTGTGTTTCACCATACGCCGTAACATTGAACTCCCCGGTTCAGCGCCAGGTTTAGGATACCTTCGGTTTTTTAGGGGGCGAAAAATGCACTCGTTTCGATGCCTGCACATGATAGCAAAATGGCCACAGGTATGTTCTTTATTTAGCGCCTTTTTCACCCGCCCGACCCACGGATGGTGTGTTGCTTCTTTCGCGCGGGGAAAGGAATGAAAAATTATCCAAAAATATGTATTTTGTTGAAGGAACAACGTCTGTCGAGTGTGTCAGTCATTCAGCGTTCGGCGCTTCTTCGGCCGGGGGGCCCGTCAATCGTCAATCGATTTGGCTCATAAATCCTTGCATTTCGATGCATCCATTTGCAAACGATCCTTGCCCTTCTCGCTGTACGGCGCGCGCAATTGCGTTCGATTTGAAATAGACTAATCTTTTGTGTTGATTTGATCGATGAGGACTAAAACTTAGCCAACAGACGTTCATTTCAAAAACATTCGCTTTGCGTTTGACACCTGAAGAAAAAGGGTACGTTGAAGCGCCCTATCAACAGCTAATGCGAGAGCTGTACCTTTTTTGACATGCGAGAGATTGGTTATTTTATTCGTTTATACCATCAACAATATACATTCCAACCGAAGCACGGCGTTATTTCTGAAACACTCAATTCTCACAGATTATAGAAAATGCATCAGGGATTTTATAATAAGTGCATTTTGGTTTGAACTGTTAACGTCTAATCAACAAATCACAAACCAAAACGAGTCAATTTATTTTTATTCGAAAGAATAAAATCAACGAGAAGGCAAAAAGAAAAGATAATAAATTTCTTCAACGTATCAACTTTACTATGAAAAAGTAAAGATATTTCGGCAACACACGGAAACCTTTGCCGGTAGAGAACATTCCAAAAAAATTTCAAACAAATTTATTACAATGCGGTGAGGCCGATTCCTGTTCGATAAAGTTAACCAAAAAGTGCGTAACCGAAAAACCTATTCTTCCAAACGACTGTTTGTCATAAATTCCCATAAACATTTCATCATTTGCGCTGCCGTTTAGGGGTTTTTCTTTCCATCTTCCACACATTTTTCCATCAAAATGTAACAACTGAATCAATCGGCAGCCATTGGAAAACTATACCGTGGAAATAAAAATAGATCAATCCGTGTACCTTCAAAGTGGGCAGTCTTCACGCGATAGACGTCACATTCATGTGTAAGTAATGGATGGGCACTGCACCATCGCAATAAAAACGATGGCGGATGTGAACGGCGTTATGTGAATTAAAAGCTTCATTACATGCCGATGTCGATGGGACGACTTTGTTTTTTTTTTTTGGTTTGCAAGCATGAACGCGTAAATGTTGGACAGAAATAACATTGCTGCCACTTCCAATGGCCAAACGACAGGCGAACGCAGTCAGTCCAAGAAAAAGCGTTCCTTGCCAGTGATCGCAAATCAAGAAAAAAAAGCATCAAGAGTCGGTTGAAATCTCC
This sequence comes from Anopheles ziemanni, assembly GCF_943734765.1. Classification (NCBI taxonomy): domain Eukaryota; kingdom Metazoa; phylum Arthropoda; class Insecta; order Diptera; family Culicidae; genus Anopheles; species Anopheles ziemanni. The sequence goes on from NC_080705.1 coordinate 79,367,663, forward strand.
ATTCGCTGATCGTTTCGCTGTGAATCACACGCCCAGGAGTCGCTGAAAGCGAAAGTGATATAGAAAAATCGCTGGCCCACAAATCACCACCCAGTGCTTGACTGCCGACACTAACCGTTGCCTTTTATGATGCCTACGGTAATTTCGGTGAAAGAGTGGAACATAAAAAAATACCTCTAACGATTAGTGCCGTTTTCTTCCGCGGCTCTCCCCCAAAAAAGTCTCGGGGTAAAAATGCACCCACGGCTATGACGTTCATCACCGACAACCAACCAAGTCACCCGTCGGTGCCGAGCTCGGAACATCCCACCGTTGTCCCCGTCTCCACCGGCTGCAAATATGCTTTCCTTCGGACCAAACAAACACCGATGACAGTTTCAATTATCTGAACAATTAATTTGCTGTCGTAAACATAAAAAAGAAATTATGTTTATTTTATGCTCCGGTAATACAGTACCTTTTTATGTTTCAGTACCTTCAGCCGGGGCGCTTTCGAAAAAAGGGGTCTTTGATCCTGCGGTTGGCGTCGGGAAGGCAGCTCCTTAACGTGGCGCGCCCGAAAAACGTAATTGGGCAGTAAAACGCATAATGTGCACAATGCAAAGTGCTCGTTCAAGGTGATCGAAATCAGTACACGCGTTTTTTTTTTTTTTAGTTGACTGATATAAATGATATGATCTTCCCTTTCCGGACTTTGTTTTACTGTAATGAATGAAATTTGTCACATTTATTTATTATTTTGAGCGATCTGTAACGCGGATATCTCTAAAATCAACTGACATGTAACTCATTAAAATTTATAAAATTATTGGCAATAGGAAGAAACTTACAAACCACCTGAAACAATGGTGTCAAACGCTTCGCAAAAGAAAACAAAAAAGTTCCAATTGGTAAAAAAGAACAAGCAGCTATATCAACAACCGACGAGCATGAATCAATCATTCAAACACAGAATAACATGTTCCGTTTAATTTATTCTTCTAAATATTAAGGTAATAAGTTACTCAACTGCTCCGTAAAAGCGGAAGTGACTGGTTACCAGAATCAACATGGTCCAGGTAAATGAACATGATTCAATAACACGAAAGAAATCCCTTAACGCAATGACATTGTAGCGACTTCGTACTCGTCAAGATCGACGATCCATTTCCTTAAGCAAAATCACCCCAAACGTGACTCCAAGGAAAACCATCAGTCATTCTGACACATTGTTCAGCCCAGAAAACCCCGATAGACTCAGGAGGTACGGAGGGCCAAGCGAGAAGGCTATTTTGGGAAGTGCAAAACATGCTTTATGAACTGCTAATTTATCGGAGCCCAAAAACAAGACACCCCCTTGTTACTACCTCATGGGCTGACCCGAATGTAGGTTCGGACTGTTTTCGGCCGAACTTCAAAAACTGACTAACGGCGTCTAATGAAATGCAAGATATGTAATTTATTTCTTCCGAACACAGACCGGCTCGGTGGAAATCCATTGCTCCGGTCGCTATCGAGGATTTTTCCTCTGTCCTGGATTCCGTATTTGTTTTAGCGAGCAACTGCCAGGTCACCGGAGGTGTGGAACCTTGGGGTTGTCCGGAAATTTGCCATAATTTGCCACGACAGAGACGCCTTTAAGGTAAACACCCCGGAAAGTTGCCCCTCTTTCCGCAAGAAATGAAGAAATGGACAGCCGCTTTTTCAGCTTTTACAAGCCGCCTCACGGTAACTGAAAACCTTCGGGCCACCACATCGCGATTCAAATGATATCTATTTAACATAATGTTTAGAAGCTTTCTATTCATGAACTGGCCCCAAAAAAAAATTTTTTTTGGAACACCTTAAGTCCCGCCGTGCCGAGCCTTGTCGAACGGGCCCTTTCGCCCTTTGAACACTATTTGTTGTGGTTTTTTTTCCCCCCGCTCGCCATCAAATAGGAAAAACGACGAGACTTACTGCGGACACCTTCCGTTGGCCGCACGTTGAAATGCAATTATTCTGTAATTTGGAAGCCAGCACCATGCCACCGAAACTGCCTAGCGAACTCCATTTTTTTTCTTCTTCCGCCAGCGGCTCGAGAGTATATTTGTTTATTTACAGCGAATGCAAAAGAAAAAACGTCACGAATTTCAATTTTGGACTTCCGCGCCGAACGGAATCCACTTGTTTGACCACGACGGTTTCGCAAATGGGACCATAAATTTGTCTTTTCGGCCGTGGTCTGCCTCCCATTTCTTTTCTACCTCCTTTTGTTCATCTATCTTGGCGGTTCTTTTGCTCCGTTGATTTTATTGTGCCTCTCTCGCCTATCCGAACTACCGGAAGCCCATTTCAATTGCATCCTTTTGGGGCAGTATTTATCTTTTCCGGGACGCTTGATCTCGTGGCGTGCTACAATCAGTCCAATTTGGTTTGATTTATCTGTTAATATTTTACAACAGTTGCATGCTACCCCGATACACGACTGGAAGTCCATTAAATGCATGAACAACACCCCTTAACCTCGTGGAGAGAGTAGAAAAGAAATGACTGTCAAATAAATCTGTCCAATAATTTAAACTAACCCAGCGGCTTTAAAAAGAACGTTAAAAATACCTTTTTTTACGAAAAACATGAAGCAACCGGACTATAATTTGCAAAATTATCGTAAAGATAGGTTTTTACTTCGGCCCCGGTACACCATTTACATAAGCTCCACTTGTTGAGAATAATTCATTTCGTCACCTTTCTCCCTCCCAGAGACTGTCCATGATAAACTATCCTCCTTCGGGGTGGGATCCACGTTAGGTGAGAATAAAAAAGTAACAAGAGGTCCTTATTCCTAAATGTAAATAGTAAACGGGGGTGTTGGCGAAAACGATTACGCGAGAGCGGATGTGGGAACAAAAAAAAACCCCCGGGCAGCAGGAAAACAATAATCCCAACCGCTAAGTAAAGTCAACCGGTATGCAAATTAACCGCCGAAAATTTTCAGCCGCTTCAGAAGAAAGCTAAAAAAACGGGCGTGCGATAGCTAGAAAAGCCACCAACACCCGGGTTGCGGTCGGGAACCGTCTTTCATCACCAGACCAGTGGGGAGGAAACCCTTAGCAGATTGTCGACAAGGATACTCTATTGACTAGCAACGGACGACGGGTTGGTGTGGCACCAATTTATTCCCCAAATATTCGACATTTTGTTCGTTCTTTACGTCGGCCTTTGCATTGCTCGATCTGAAAGTGAGAGAAAAAAAGGTGAGTGCCAGGAAAAACAAACGATGGTCCTTCCCGAAGCAGCTAGGATCAGCGCTTTTAGTGGGCAGCTTCACCCCAAAAGGGATTTTCCACCCTCGTACACAGTACAGCCAAGCAAGTGTGCTTTTCGTACGGACGCGGTTCAGTTCTACTCACATTCATTTCGGGAGATTTTTTTTCTCTTCTGACCCACCACCCCCAGGTAGATTTCCGGACGGCACCGTACGGCACGCGAATGCAAATAAACAAAGGTGCCAACCGGTGACCGGAAAGTGAAGTTAACACCACCCGAAAAAAACGGGTATCCCATCGTTACTTGATTCTCGTTCGGCCATGACGCAAACGACTCGGAGACTCAATGGAAAACCCTTCCCCCTGGGGGGATCGTGAGATTTCCGGGGGCTTTGAGGTACCCCGAGGAGAAACCGGAAAGGGTTAAAGAATAACAAATCCTCCTCCGATCAAGGGAAAAAAAACCAGAATAAGACCACGGGCCGGGCTCAGGTTAACTGCTGGAACTTGCTTCCACTGAAGTGGGATATTTATTCAAAAGGTCATACTTCCGCTTTCACGCGATCCGATTGGTGGAGGTGGAGGCATACGAATCAGTATCTTTAGTGGGTGTGTTTGTGTGCCGTTTGTGTCCTGTTGGTTCCGGAAACCAAGCGAAGTCTTAGGAACCGTTTCTTTCCGAGTTGGTGGACCCGGGATCGTTTGTTTGCTGTTGACCCGAGCTTAGTATGGGATATCGTGTAGGTCTTCCACCTGAACGCAAACGCTCGGCCCAACCGTTTGATGCGTTTGGTTTCTATTTGTTTTGCATTTTAAGGTTTCTTTACACCGTTTTTATCCCCCCTCTCATCCACCCTGTTTTCTTGGGACGGGGACGGAAAAAACATTACAAAACTTCGCAGAATGTCATTTACAACAATGCATCAAAAGGTCTGGTGTTCCTTCGTGCGGACGGCACAACGAACGGACAGCACGAGCAGCTAACGTGTCCTATCTGACTTTTTATCCACAGCCGTACGTCCTTCAAATCCGTCCTCCGACCGGAGGCGCATATTTATTGGTATTCGGATCCCCACCACGCCATCGGGAGGATATATTTAAGAATAAACGAGCCGACATGCATATTCTTCTCCGCTTCCATTTGCATGTCATTTAGCAATCGGTTTCATTGTTGTTGCGTTACCCTTGGTGACCCTTGTCCAGCCTATCGGTGAGGGTAGACCAAGAGCCTTCCAAGGGCCTAACCGTGGATGCGTGGCTAAGTGCATCCTTCGTGCGTGAATGGTGCAAATTAGCATGTAGCACGTTGGGTGAGTGACACTTGGCGGCGGAAAGTGCCACTCGTCCGTCAAGTGCTAGGAAGTGTCCTACATGGGTTTTTATTGCTTTAAATTAATGTTTAGCGCACGGCAGGATATTTAGACAGTCGGTATCAACATGGCACGGGTGACGCTTACATTGTCGATTCCCAGCTTATACCTGCGATGGCAACGGACGAAAGAAGATGTCACTTACCTGAAAGCAAAGAAAAAGAAGAAACATTATTAAAATTAAAACATTTACCAATGAACTTTTAAAAACAGGAATGATTACCAAACTTCAATGATTAAAAACACTTCAGGTAAAATTATTTGTAAAACTAATATATTTATATCGAAATGTAAACTTTTAATCAAGTTCTATTCGATAAATTTGATCCACTTACCTAATCTGTTACTCTTTACCCTCTTGTTTTACTTATTTTATGGTGTATTTAGTTTATCTTTTTCTTTCTACTATGCTTTCCTGTTTCTTTCTACAGCGATGCACGCGGCAGGTTGCAAATCAAATTTATCACCTAAATACCGGCAAATAGATACCGGCGAGATTAATTTATAGCCCTGGCTATAATTTTTCAAATCGCAACCCCGGTAAACCACCGTGGTGGGCCGGGATAACAGCTGCCATGAATTTAGTGGTTTGATTTTTAACCCTCCTATTTTTTACGGAACCCCTTCTCGCTTGTGCCGGAGGATGGGGTTGGTGATTTTTTTTACGATCGGTTTCAATATGTTATTTGTGAAATTTTGTGCTCTGTGTTAGGCATGACCGAGCAACAGTTTGCATTGAAAAAAAAGTTGGATGGAATTTGATGTCCTATACTCTGTATTTTTTGTCCATTACTTAATCTGAACGGTAGTTTACGAACTCCCTTTGCGTGTTTTTTTTTTAACTCCATCATCATTCTCGGTTACCTGATTTAAAACCATGCACCGATTGTGCCAACAAATTCCTCTATTTTTGTTTCGGAGCCATTAGAACTTTTTTTTTCGCTGTTTCGGTTCAAGCCAGAAAAGCCGAGCCATTTGAGACACCTTCAATAAAATGTATCAACACGGTAAAGTCCCTCGGTGCAATCTGATAGCAACGGGGTGAGCGCGGTTCTGTCAGGTCGGTGCATTCGCGTATAGCATTCGATTCCGAATACCCACCGAGGAGTTCGCTGGCGTTGGCTATCAAAACCTGGCGCGCTCGTCGCGGAGGAAGGTTAAAGCGCAAATAAATAATGAAACGGCTTCGGAATTGGTTTCGATAAATTGGCTTTTTCTCGTTATAAATATTCTACACGCGTGATCGGCGCACGGCGTTAGAGTGCACCATAATTTTTCCCTAGCTCCCCAGCGAAAGGGGATCACCCCGAACGAAGGGGAAAGCCGCCGGCAGCACGTGAAGCGACGAAAAAGTCGTGCACCAAAGCCAAGGACGCCCGGACGCCCCACGTCCACGAGCTTCGGACGTCATCGGAGCCATTGCATCGATTGCATCGTCGGCGACAAATTTGCCCACCCGGGAAGCGGGTACGGAAAACGGTTGCACGCACGCACGAACGGACGGACGAATGCACGGTCCGCTGTTGCTGTTGCGTGGGTCACAACACAAATGGTGGAAATTAATCATTTTCATAATTCAATACTGATTACATCTATTCATTTTAATAACTCATCCCGTACCATCGAAATTTCACCCGGAACCGGAGGACTTCGGAACTTGGCCCCGTTGGCTTGGGGTACATTATTTGCTGAAGTGGGCCTCCCCAGGTTCCGAACGGCTCTACACTTCGGGGTCACCCTGCTCCAACTGGTACCAGCATGCTCGACCTGTGTTTGTTTATTCGTGAACCATGCACATAGTTGACGCTGCGGTGCGTGCGTTTTTTATTTATTTTTCGTATATTTATTGGAACCGTGTGTTCATGATTCTAGTCTATAAATTTGCTTCCTTCCGGAGGTCAACCTTATGGGCAGTCAGCAACGCAAGGGCGGCAAACGGCGGCCAGGGTCTCGCACCACAAATACAACCGACCGACCGGCCGGTCTCATCCCGGTACGGACATCAATTTTATTGTTACCGATTATGATTTATTAAGCTATCAAACCACACGTCGTCACTTGATTCGCTCGCCGGCGCTCGGTTGGCCAACGTGCAAATCCTGGTGGTCATTTGGTAGTTTTTCGAACGCACCATACATTTTGCTCCACACCTAGTTTGGCTTGTGCGGAACGGAGTGTGTAAAGTTCATATTTTACAACCTGCACGTGAATGGGAAATCGGTGAACAAAGGGGGTTTGACCGTTGGGAAGAAAGGACGTCTATTTTGGAAGGACCGGTTTGATCGGAAACAGCATCGTCACTCCGATAATGGGTGCTGCGATGGAAATTTTGATAACTCATTTCCCTCGATGAACTATGCACTTCTTTGAGTTGAACAAGAAATGTTTATATCATGTTAATAATGCTGAAAGAAGCTCATGGAGATGGAGTCAATCAACGGGGTGATAGCATTTTTCTCATGTCACCAAAACTTGTATCCAACGTTGATATCCTTTGGGACTAATTTATGATGTCAATGAGATATATGCCAAAAGATCAAGATAGTGGAAATTTAGAGCCCATAAATAACTTGTCACATGGTAAAAAAATACTAAAAATTAGGAGAAAATTGTAAAATTCTTGTTGTTGCAAGAACAAAGGAAAAAATCAAGAAAACGAATATACCATACATAAATATCACACTAAAAGCAACTGAAAATATTAACAATACGATATAATTGTCAGATTAAATCAATATAAAGTATTTTTCTTTGTACACGCTATGAACCGAGGTTATCAAATCGATGAATAATTCTACTTATATTTGGCCACCCTTCTATTTAAGCACCAGACTCGCTGTTGCATGTGCACTTGAAAAACACCCACCATTTGCATTTGACACAAAAAATAAAACGATTGCAAAGTCAAAATTGACACCGGACTAAAAGAAAATTGGTTGCATTTGGATTCAAAACTAAACGGGGAGAAATGGTTTGATTTGAATTCGTAAGCCGTTAGAGGGTGAAGCGGTACGAAGTAAAGCCACAAAAGCATCGATGCATAGTTTTGTTCCACAAAGCCATTTGGAAAAGTGAAGGTTGGATGGTTTTTGTTTTTATTTTGTCTCGCTATAGTCCCAGTAAAACTGTTCGCTCATCGTTCAACTATGCCCCGTCAAATTATGAGGCGGGCTTGCACACAAACCTAACTCGAACAGTTACATCGCCGCACGGAGAAAGCCCCGAGATATCCGAGCGTGTAATGCAATCAAAGGAAATTCCTTGGAATGCTTAAGCATACGACAAACACCACACGCCACCGAACATTCTCCGCCGGGAATGTTATCCGACGTGTCTTTTTGGTTTTGTGTTGGAAAATTATTCACAACTACTTCACTTCATTCCTACGAAAAAGGCAGGGAGGGGTAGCGTGGTGGGAGTAATCGAAGCAGAAAATATTTTCCTCAAGCCGAAAAACAAAACAAAAACCATCCATGTACGTCCCCTGACACAACAGTTGAAGAGATGATTGAGTTGGTGGAGTATGGTCTAGAAGGTGGACGGCTCGCATAAATAGTCACACATCAATTTGTGAAACGTCTTATTTATGCAATTCCAATTTGCCCCCTCTCACCCTGCCAGTTTGTAGGTTATCACGAATATGATTCCAGTTCAGAGTGGAGTAAGGGTAAGGTAATAGTTGCCCGATTGATTGGGTGGAAAATTTCGTACCATTCGATACCTTTATTTTTTTTTATTTCGTCACTCGATTTGGATTCGATTGAAAGCCAAAGGAAAAAAAACTTGCATACCATACTATAAAAAATCTTTTGTTTCAATCTCTGTAGCATAACCTTAAAGCGAACCAATTTAGCGGAACATATGCACCTATGGAAATGTATCTTAAAGGCAGAACGAGTCATGTTTAATTTCTCATTTCGTGGAAGGAAGGCCATAAAGAGTACTTCTGTTGGATAAAACAGTCTAGAACCTAGTTTTGTCTTGTCTCCATTTCATGTACTTCTTGCCAAATGTAGCAAACAGTGCCACATTAGCCTAATGTAATTATTTTTACTACCAGACCACAATTTTCCGACCATTCACCTCGACAGCGGACACGGGTGGTGTTTTAATTATATGTTTGGCTAAATTAGTACCGAAAGGGCGAGAAAACAAACGTTGTGCTCCGAAATTCCAACCCCCGGAAAGTGTTAACAGATTCGGTTAAGAATGTACCGAACCGAACTTTGCGTATGTTGTGGTAATAATACTTCGATATCGTTTAGTTTTTCATTTCCGGCTTTTTAATACCAAATAGTACACATTATTTATTACTTTGTTCGAATTTTAAATTTAATATATTTGTATTTCAAATAAACAGAATTCAGAACTTTTTTTTAGAACTCTTAAACTTACATGTAGTATCTCCAAAAAAAGTGTGTGCAGTTTAGTTATTACTATAAACACTACAATTTGTTTCTACACTTTCACGTCACAAATACTAGAGAAAAAAGGTTGCGTCCTTGTTTAGAAAATTCTTCCTGGCAAATGAAACCCAAAGTAGCTCTAGACGGATAAGATATCAACTCACTTGCTCCCCAGCGCCGAGTTTTCGTACCTTTTATCGTTCCATTCCTTACAGCTAAAAGCCGAAATTCGCGTACAGAACGAAAAACGAACTGCCCACTCCCTCCGAAAAACAGAACATCGACATAAGTCATGAGAAAACTAGCGGTAGCTCCAGCAGGATCGGCGGGCGAGAACATTTTGTTAACAAATTACATTTATGAAATTAATTACTTTTTATCTAGATGGAAAAAGACCGTCTGCTCCCGGGGCCGTTCCACACGCCCACCCACCAGTGCTGTGTGCGGGTGTTTAGAGTTCCGGCCGGTCCGAGGGAAAAGAAAACAAACGGTACCGCCGTCCTCTAGGCATGTCTCGATAGAGGAAAACCAAAAATAAACCAGCACGCTACGATCGGAGCCTTTTACTTAAAATTGCCATGGAAAATCGTTGGATTCCGAAAAGAAGCATGTTTCCCTGGTGGTGATGGCTACGTTTGAGGAACAACGAAGAACTTATATTCGAAATTGTTGACCCATGCGTTTAAATTATAAAATTTATTACAACTACGACTTTTCAAAACAAATTTTGCTAACATCAAAAATTGGATAGTAAATGTATTCACTAAATCGTCGATGAAAGTGATACTTAAACTAAATAATAAGCTAAACTTAAATTCATGGTGTACAAGTTCTGCATAAATATTTCTTCGAACAAAACAATTTTCTTATGCAATTATGCAGACCTCAACAGTGCATTAGTTAAATAAAAATTAAAGAAATTCAGCGGAAAGATGTAAAACCACGCTTGCAACGTCATGAAAATAGGCTAAACTAAACCGAACAAACCTATTGCAATCGACAAAAGAGGATCGGCACCCCCGTTTGAAGTGAGAACAGGATCGTGTGAAAAGCCAGTACCAAAGTCCGTAAAAGATTTTATTGCCCGGAGGTCGACGCTGTCACATGCGGCTCCTCAAGACGGCACCACTTTCCGGGATGAAAGTATCCTTCGCGACGTACGGAATCCTGTTGACAGCCACTAACGCCGCCACGTTCCATTTCATCAGCCAGTTCGAAGGTCGAGCCAGAATGGGAACCTCTTTTTTCGGCCTTCGGTCGGATTGTCAGAGACACCCCCTCAGTTTAACGATCGCACGTGGTGGCGCGATGGTGTCGGGAGTGTACCGTCTCCCAACGGTAAGGATTTGGAGTTGCAACCCGGAAGCAGATATGTCTCAAATATATAAACCTACTTACAGCACGTTTTTATTGCTTTTACTTTTATATTTACGGCCCAACGTTGCTACTCGCCAGGGAGGGGAGGAACCGTCGTGAGAACAGGTGCACCGTTTGACCAGTTGAACCTCCACCCCCACTGAGGGAAGGGGAAAATATGGAAAATGACCGGCGAAGACATTTCGCCGCCAGTCTTCCCTCAGTCAGCTGACACGTTATAGGTGCTTCGCGAAAGTTGGCTTTTCTTTTGCAAGCGGCGGGTTTTAGCAAAAGGTGAGCAAACAAGATATGGAAGAACTAAACCATAAACGGACAAAGGAATGCCGGTAGCAGCTTTCTATCTCTAGACGCCCTTTTTCCCAGCGACCGGCTCGATGAAGAAGGCCACGAGTACTCGAACTCGGTGGAACGGTTTTTAATATCGATTAGGTTTGCCCAAGTACCAGACTCCGCACTCCGTCGGCAAATACTTATTTGAATGCTAGTTTAGCGACGACCGTTGACGACGGAAGAGGGAAAAACAGGGGAAAATCCACCCACCCCACCGGGTGAGAAACGATCGGAAGAGACAAATGTAAAACACGAACCACCGTGGGGAGAAAACGTATCACCTAGAGCTACTTGTGGAGCAGCATGGCTTACATACACGGTTCAAGGGATTTCCATCCGGTTTCCTACACCCCATAGCTAGGGCTTCCTTGCCCTCGCCCCTTTGCCATCGACCCGGAACGACGATGGACGCATAAGCGGAAGTAGCAAAACCTTCAAATACCGGTGACATTTATTGGTCGCATATGTGTCGACGGGCGAGTAACGGCCAATTCCGGAACAGCTCTCCGTCATGCACGTGGCGAAACCTTTGGCTTTTGGGAGGGATGGAAACGGAACCGAACGGGACCGATGGGCCCGTCGTATGCCGGAGGCAACTTCAGTTCAGTACAAAATAAATGCAGCAGCAGCACCAGCAGAAACTATCGTGCTGCCAAGTGCGGGTGGTAGTAAAAATGTTTCTGAATTATCCCCAAGTAACCGGGTAGCTCCATCTTCCACCGATGCCGGCACTTTACGGGCTTCCGAGCGGCCTCGGCCATATCCATGTGGGAAACTAAAAATCAAAGCTGGCAGTTGCTTCACTTTGGTTAGTGTAAAATGTTAGCTCACTTTTTACTCTCGACATTTTTTTTCTTTTACGCTTCCGATCTCGGTGCTCTTTCGGAGCTCGTTTCGTTAAAAATTCAACAGACCGATATCTGGTTGCGGGACGATGCCTTTTTTTCGGGGCATATAAACTGGGCACTTGAGATGTGCATCGCAAAACAGGAAGCCGACAAAATGTTAAACTCTTGTACGAATAGCGAACGTCTTCATTTTACGCTGACACACGATTCGTGTAATCAATTCCGGGGGCGATATTAAGCATAACAACCACATGTTAGCATGTTAAATGAAAACATGCGATGGGAGAAGAAAACTAGGCGCAACTCTAAGGTTCGTTAGAAATCCTTTTTCGTCTATTCCCAACGAGAACATTAAAACAACAAACTTCAAACAACAAGTCAAAGGCCGAAGGTTAACTATGGAAAACTTTAAAATGAATCGTTGTTCCATCGTTGAAGCACCGAGGTTGTGTCCGTAGCCCTAAATGGTAGGAAAACGGCACAAGGAATGTAAACTTTTGGCTAGAAATTAAAAAAAAAAGAAAGAAAGGTAGGAGTAATCGTACTAGCAATGCTTTCTTTGTTGCATCTGGCAATCGCTGCCGCGTCTCCAGAAGTCTCCAGACGCTCCGAGGAGCTCCGGTCTGGGCAAACAACAATCAACGAAACTGAAACTTAAAAATGTCAGAAAGGCCAAAGCCACTTCGTGCCCACCGAGCGCCAGGTTCGGGACGGGACGGGCTGGCATTCATTACTTTACAAATTGCAATTTTTCATCAATGCGCTCGCTTAAAACTGTGCCACCGCGAAAACTGAGGCAAGTACGAATGCAAGTGAAGTAGAAAAAAAAAAAAGGAAAACTATCAAGTGTAACATAGCTGTGTTTGGAAAACTTACAAAACCGAATCACACATACCAAAACGGCAAGAATCTAGGGCTAGGGCTTTTTTCTCTCTCTGTGTGTTTTTCCCCAGCGCAAAAAGAGTGAAGTTAAATTTGTTATCCAAAAGGCGGAACAGGAACTTGCTCGCAAACAGGGGGGAAGCAGGATTATGACGGCTTGGAAAAATCGAATCAGCAAACGGAGAACGAGAAAAGAAATGGAATGGAATGGAAATGGTTGACTTTTCACTTACATTCGCGCGCACACACACACACACACACACACACACACACACACACACACACACACACACACACACACACACACACCCTCCTTTTTCCCACCCCTAAGGCAACCCGCCCGTGCCGGAAACAAAGCCGACACAGGAAGAAGGCAAAGTTCCTTCCCGCGGGCCAAAGGTTCAACTTTCCGTTTCTGTTCGAACTTTGACGGTGGCAGGAGTTTTTCTCACCGATTTTTTTTCCACCGCTTCGATTGAAGAAAATTGTTTGTTCTTTCGCTTTCTTTGCGAGTTTGGTTCGATTATTTTTATTCTCCCTTTACCCCTTCCGTAACGTGCTCCAAATACTTTTACTTCAACGTCGCCCGTTCCTATCAACTGGTTAGTGCAAATCAGCGGCCATTGATTGTTTGAGTTGGAGTCGATGCAATCACTGTTACGTGCGAACGGTAGAACATTTGCACTTACATATCCAAAACATGCGAGCGCTTGGAATGATTTTCTCAATTCTTTTATTTTGTTTAAAGCTTTCTTGAGATTCGAATCCAATAAGGAAAGACGATTTTAAAGCTTGATAACAAGCGACGATGTAAATGTTTCAGATTTTATCAATGATTTTTCCCTTTGAAATAATCTACTTCCGATGGCGAGAAGAGACGCTCGGCTGCTTACTTACTTGCATTGAGTGGCATCGTGGAGGTCATGTTGAGCCCGTGCAACCGCGGATGGCCCGCGTGCATGCCGAGGTAGTGCCGCGTCAGCATATGGTGCGGATGGGGCGGGTGTGCATGTGCGGCGGCCGGATGGTGCGCCTGGGACTGCGGGTGCATCGGGTGCATCGGAGGTAACGGTGGAGGTATCGGTGGTTGGTGATGCTGACCGGCGGACGGTCCGGTCTGCTGCTGGCCATGCGAAGCCTGCTGCTGCTGCTGTTGCTGATGTTGTTGCTGCTGCTGTTGCTGCTGTTGTTGCTGATGTTGCTGTTGCTGTTGCTGATGCTGCTGGTGTTGCTGCAGGGCGTTCATCGGGGGGCCGCCGTGGGCCGGTTGCGGCGGATAGAGCATCCCGTGCCCGGCCAGCGGATGGTACATTCCGGGCCGGGCCTGGTGATGCGGCGGTAGATGCCGATAGCCGGCCATCATGGAGACTGGTGCGTGGTCCAGCTTTCTACCGGGGTGGTTTTCCCGACAACAGAATTTTTTCAAACGCTTTTTCACCCACACTTATGGGTGTGTATGCGATTTTTGTCCACAAGCTTCTCTAACTTAACGTTCAACTCAATGACGTTTGGAGGGAAAATTATTCTCCCATGAGTTTTCTTTCAGTTTTTTCGATTTCATAGTTCACTCACACTAATTCCTTTCTAGGAAATCCAATGGTCTCACTTCTCGGCTATATTAGCACCAGTCACTTGTCACGCATGCTTCAAAACATGAGCGCTCGGTTGACCACCAGCGACACATTAATCCGGCTCATTACCGTCAGGATAAATCATACGCCCGATGTGTGGGGTTTGTTATGTTTCCCTTTTTTAAAACTCGCTTTTAACGCTCTTCCTGGAGCTGATGATTATCGCTGATTTTTTTTTTTTTGGTTTGTATTAAAATCGTCTGGCCCGTTTTTCTATTAACGTCACGTACGATCGGCGTGCACGGCTTCGGATGGAATTTCCGCCGAGCGCGATTATCATTAATATTACTTTACTATTGTTATTAATATGAGCGCTGTTTCATCCATCGGCTTCACGCACATAAATTACGCTCACATTGTCTTCGGATAATATCATTATGTTGAGCGTGTGAAGTGTTGGGAGTGTGTTATGGTTTTATTTTTTTCCATCCAGCCTAACGAATAATTATGTTATTATGTCGCCCTTGAGGAAGCCTGGGATCGGGTGGGGGAAAAACCGGAAAACGGGCCGATTTCGTGTCGTGCCACGCGTGACACTAAGCGTGCACGTGATCGGTGTCGGCACGGTGCACTCCGGCGGTCGTCAATTTCGTTTTCCCGACCGCGTTGGGAGGTCACTCGAGTTTTAACGCTTCGTCAAACTTCAAACACACACACACGCTGGTAATTGCTTCGATGAAGTGAAACCGTCGCCATACTTCATACACCAAAGATATTGAATTTTCACATGCTTTTCTTTGCTGAAGATAGTTCACTTTGCAGTTCACTTTTTCTTTCCACCGGCCACATTGTACGTTGATGATTAATGTTTATTTTAGCGTTCTAATCGACCGATCTAACATAATCTAAAATGGAAGTGAGTTTAATTGCTTTCATCAGCCGCTCGGCGTGCTAATGGTTCCCTGTTGGTCATTCACATTCGCCTGCTCAACCTTCACCTGCGCTCGCATCTACCGTAACGTGTGTAAAACGGAACGATCACGAAACCGAACCCATCGAAGAAAACCAGCGAAAAGAAGAAAATGAAAATCAAAAAAGGATCAGGCTAGGTCAAACAGTTTTCCCTGTTTGCTTTCGCTCAACATCGCGCCCGGCCGCCGATAACAACCGACAGGATTGTTCGTTTATGAAATTGCCAGGATATTTAATTACTGGCCATGCGAACGAACCACGCTCGTGAACGTGAGTCGGTGGCTTTTTTTGCTTCTGCTTTTTAGTCACTCGCGATGATTTTGATGAAGTTATCGGTAAAAGCTAAAGTAGTGTTTCATTGTTTCGTTTTACAGCTTGACGCGTTTTGGTTACGTCGTTCTCGAAACGAATGATGGATACACTTCATCAAAACGTCACCTTTTTTAATTTGTAGCGGCTTATCTAAAATCGTGCGATAAGATCAGCGGTTGCCAAGTATCAAGTATCGAAAAAAGTATCAAATATCGATTAAAAACATATTTATCCGCACGTGCACGATAATGTATCCAGTTACGGATGGTTCGATGATATGATAGGGTACTATTTTTGTTAAAAAAAACCTTCTCACGACAACTTTCCACTTATGTGGTTTATCATGCACCGGAAACAATTGAGTAGTATATGAAACTGCGATTTTACCCCATTCCAACTACTCTTCTTTCGAAGCCTACTGCGTCAAAGCTTTCTAATTAACAAACCAAACAGATAAGAAGAAAAACACGTTCCGTTTAAACATCAAAATATTCCCCGCGAAAGCTTCAAAGCTATCAACCGGGCACGAAATAAAGAAACGTTCACAGTTTCATAAATATCTAAAATCACAGCAGTCATATACAACCTCATTACGGGCAAGGACACCTGGTTCGGTGGCCAAAAGACGGCAAGCCAAAAGCGAAAATTCGACACAAAAAGTATATCCTTTAACCCCTTTATTTGCATTGCTGCTGGACGAATTTATCACTGGTTTTAAATTTTTAATCAGCGATACTTTTGGTGGACGGGTATGGCCAAAGGATTTTTATTTCACCTCGATCGCCCTTATGCTTGCAGAAAAAAAAACCGTGAGTGCGTAGAAGGTGCGGGCAGTGGGGTAGATAAAATATGTTTATTATCAGATCGCGGTATCGAACAGATCCCCCCCGAAACGACCAACTGTGTCAGCGATGTCACGAAGCGGTGTTTACTTTTATTAATTTTATTTTATTTCATTTACGCACAATGTTTTCCACGCACCAGCGCTGCATAACGTAGGCCGGTAGGGACGGACCCCATTCGCAACCATATGATCCTGGTTTATTTAACAGATTTTTTTACACGTTCGACACCTCTTGCATCACTTTTGTGAGCCACCAATTTCATTGCAAATGGAAAGTGGCCGGAAAACAAGCATGGAGGGATCTTTTAAACCCCTTGTCAGACCCGCTCTTTCTTACAGGATGGAGCGTTAAACATTTACTACTCATCTCTTTATTGTTATTAATATTTTGATACTGTTTCCCTTTTTTATGTTTTATATGTTGATAAACTTTATTCCTCTCTCATCATCCGGATCTGAGCTGAAAATATTTGTGGGCTCTTTTATTACTTGTCCGATGAGTTTGATTTTTCACCTCCACCTGCTACTAACTCATGAGAATTATGATGCTATTTTTTTAATTTAAATACATTCAACTGTGAACTTCAACTTCAAGAACAAACGAGTTAAATTAAATCGGCTAACACAAGCGATGTTCAATCAACATTTCTATGTGGTGTGGTCTGCTGTTAACTATTTAATAATAATTCAAAATAGATGAACAGTTCTTAACAGGTTAGAAAACCACAATAATTTAGAAAAAGCTGAAGAAAAATGCATTTATCAATTGGTTAGCGTTTTATCGTAGATAGAGTGTGTGGGTGTGAAAATCAAGTTATACTACCGCATGTAAAAGCAACCAGCTGATAAAACAAAAAACAAGACATTGCCAACCCAAGTCTATTGCATGAATGTTGTCATTTATTTTATTTCACGTTGCTTCTTTTATTGCTATTCTAGCCACATTTTTATCGCTCTCTTCTATTATTCTACTTACTCTCTGAGTCACATTGAAATACAAATACAGGGTGGCTTTAAATTTTGACAAAATATTAATTTATCAGTAGTACATGAACTTTAGTACCAATATGTATCGTAAAATTCTCTCGTTACATTTAAAATGGATCTATCACTGTTCAACTTGGTTCCACACTTTTCCGGTACTTTTTCACAATTGCGGTCCACCGTAAGGACGACCAAAATCGCATTCATTTACAGCATCAAACTTTATGATGCAACTATCCGGCCATGTTAACCATATGGTATCTTTCCCCATGGATGCTGGTAGTAATATTGGTATCGCCTTTTTATCGCTTGCTTTCACCATCTGAATTTGTCCACAATCTCGAATAACTTACAATCGAAGAATTTTATTCGGCGTCCGATTTTTGTCACCTATCGAGTTTATCGATTTTCCACAAGTACGTTTCTGAATGTTCCTTGCTGAATGAGATGGCACCGAAAACATGTCCTCTTTCTCCTTTAGGAAAAGTGGAATAAAAACCAAGCATCATCGGTTTGGTGTTTGGGTTTGGTCAAAACATAAACTATGGTGCTTTATGCCAAGTGTCCCGATTCAAAGACGATGCTTTCACGGGCGGGTCCGACCGGCACTAAATCCTGTTTTTATTTCTATAATCAAAAGTATTCCTATGGCGTTGACTCGACAATTTACACGTCTGAATTTCACTTTGGCCTCACTTTCTTGCCTTCATCGTTTAAAGATGAAAAAGAGAAGGAAGATTTCTCAGTAAAAATGTCGATTGAAACCATCGTTTCGTTTCCAATCATGGGACCAACATTTTGGAAATTAATTTATTTCATATTCCACATTGGAATTGGATAAGAGTTGTTGGATATTTGACTTCGTTTTTCTATCATCTCTCTTGTACTGCAATTATTTCACGCCACGGTCAACTCACTGAACCGAGAGCTACGAACAGACACGCGACAAAGCCCGATGGCAGCTAAAAAAATACTGTGCAGCCTTAAAATCCGACTACGCCTCGGTAGGCCCCATCACGATCGCCGGGAGCATCATACGATTACGATTACATTGCCAAGTTAATGAGTATGGCCAACAGTGTTAGGCACAACATTATCGGATAATATTCACGAACCAGCAGTGCAGATAAATGTTAGGTAATATAGCTTTTTTCTTTACGTTAGTCTTATTTTTTGCTGTTTTCGATCCATTACGTGAGTTAAATGTATTAATTTGTCCCTTTTAAAATAACAAAACACACACTTTTACCAAGAAAAAAATTAATTGTGTGTATCTTTAAAATAAGCATTCAGCATTCAGCATTTGAATATCTCAAAAAAAATTAAAAACTCTGCTTTTTAAAGCTTTTATTTTTTATAATATTGATGCTCGAGACAACAGTATTCTACGCCGCAAATGAAGGTGTCTACCTTGCACAAGACTATGTGTGTGTGTCTTCTCCAGTTTTCACGGCCTTATCTTGTATCTTTCATATCTTTGTTTGAATCCGAAAAAAATACCACCACGAGGCAGCGAGTCACGATAAACCAGCGAGGCACTTCCAGCTCTTCTGCCAACGTTCGTGCCACTTGCTGGATAGGTCAGGTCAAAAATGTACGCTTCCGAATCGATTAATGGCGAACCACCGAAAACCAGCTAGGCAAAATAATTGTAACGTTTCAAATCGCGTGAGCCACAGGTTATGGTGATAAAAATATCCGATGTATGTTGACAAAAGTCGGATTCATTCGCCGCAACGGAAGAACCAAGGAATGATTAAAAAAAATATCATTTCGTACGACAAAATTAAGACGGTTTAAATGTAGTGAGACACACTAAGGCGCCATCTGATTATTCATTTATTTATTTATCCAATGTTTGACATTCGCCAAGAGATAACGTTATTCGGTAATGGCGGCAAACACCTTGAAAATTCGTAATTGAAGATAAACCCGGCTCCACGTGCCTGATATCGTATCATTTTATCTTCCTTGAACTTCTTCGTCAAGTGATGTTCATTTGTTTCGTGTTAGGAAAGCACTACCAAAAATAAAACCCTTTCTCAACGCTACGTAATTAGCTACACGCCACATAAATGAACTCGACACACAGCCTTGAACAATTTTTATCATACATTCGACATGAATGTTATTCACATGACCTCATAAACATCCAACGATAAACTCTAGTAATATTTGTTTATGTTTCACAATATACGAAGAAGCACGATGAAGGTGATTACAGTTATTTATCTACTTAAGGATTGCCCAGGGCAAAACATGGCGTCAGTATGCTATTGCGATTTAAGTTTTGGAGCAGGCACACATTTGGTTAGAAATTTCCATTTAATCAATCGCATATAAAAAAAAGAAAAGATCAGCAATCCGTTCTTAAGCCATTTAGTCACCAACGAAACAATGGCTTAGGTTTTGTACATCAAATGATTTTTTAATTATTGTGTGACTCATTGACATAATAAAATGACGTTTGTTCACCGAGTCTAATGATGTGTACTTTATAATTAATGGTGAAGTTAAAAATAATATCATTTCCATCTTCCAACAATTGTTTGTTTGACAACTAGACTACAGAGCTCCGGCACGTATGATTGATAAAGCCATTAAGCATCGGAGCTTCGCTGATAAGCGGTGGACTGTTTTATGGTTAATTTTAAGAACATTCCATCTTAGTCACCCACTCACCAAACGAAGTGTGCATATATCGCCAAACAAATTAAAGTCGTCCCCAAACAAAGCATCATGGTTAGCGGAATGACAGCTTTTAAGTAAGTGGAGGGTGAAAAATGACAACAAAAACCCCGAAATTAAGCCTACAGCTTATGGATTTGTTTGCCAGTAGGCTACCGGGGATCGCTCAGCACTCCATTACGTAACGATTCGGCGAAGAGGAGCAGCATAATCCGCTTGCTCCACTCCACGGAGAACTGATTCCATAACTCATAATGTTATTTCCCTCTTTGCCGAACGAGGGAAAACCCTCGAAAATGTGAGCACACATGGAAGAACGCAAACGCTCCAGCATCCCAGCACTGTTGTGCGATATTTTTTTCCTCCCATTCCCGCCGCTTCGCCTGCTCGACCGGAGTACGATGATAAATATTTATCAACAACTATTTTGATTCATGTCGGGAGCTCGTATGACAAATGTCAGTTGGCAATAAGTACCTCAAATAATGACCGTCATTTATCAGCGCCCGGGCGGAGATCGGCCCGCTCGCTGTTCGCCGTTGTTTGAGGCAGTTTCTCTTCGAATGTGTGTTTCCTTTTTCCTTCTCATGTCACTGGACTCAGCAAACGATCGTTTGTCCATTTTATACCGTTCGATGGATTATATTCACGTTACCGAATGCCCATTGTGGACCAAAACAAGCGCACGAACTCCCGAGGGATGGAAAAATGGCAAAATTATAAGCCCATTTTGGGAACGTTCAATTGTCGGCGATATGTTTTCGAAAATATGTTCATCTTGCAAAAACGAACAAACTGTTTTACAACGTTTTCAGCGATCGATTTCGTTTCCCCCACTTTTCGGGTTTCAAGTCCAAACGAACTAAAACTTTTGGAAAAGATTTTATTGAAAAACTTTTCAGATGTATGGGAAAAAGGCGTGTGAGTGTTGACTCGTGGTGCGAGTGGAAGACATCAGCACCGTCAGGACAATATCCTGCCATTAACATATGTTTCCCGTTTTCCCCAACCGTCTGCTCGGTTTCGGCTCCAGAAAGGAAAGTGAACTTCTCTAAGTAATCAGTTTCACCCACGAATGGGATAGCCACGAAATCTGTCCCGAGCTGGGTACGAGGCTACTTACGAAACCATTCTCACCGTGTCAGCTTCATCCACCCTCACGCAGTCGCGCGCCAAGTCGGGTCATCATCGTTATCGGTATTATCAACACCCAACACTGGCATCGTGCGTCGCGAGAGCATCCGTTTCCCGCCATCCGTTTCCGCCATCTGGCGCAAGTGGCACGTTTATCAGTTACCGGAGGGTGGCGAAAAGGAAACACTTGTTGGTCGCCCGTTTCGACCGATTCCCGGTGCGCTCGAGATAAATGGGTGTCGATTTGTCACGTCAGCGCTGGCTGGTCGGTAAAGTTTTGCGGCACAAATAATGTAACCCGACCTGAGGGAAGGGACGCCTTAGTAAAAGTCAAAGTCGGTTTTCCGGGAGACGGATGGCCCATGGAAGGATGATGACAACCTTGATCTTAATTTTACAGGTCGTAGAAAAGAGGGTTCTTTCGAGTTTTTGCCTTTAAAAAGGGAATAATGGCAGTGGGATGTAAACGAAAATAAAATAAGATTATTGAAAAGAAAAGATACAGCGATTTTCAGATGATATTATAACAGTAGCAGTATTTATTCTAAGTGCACCACATGATATTCCAATAGCGTCAGTTGATTTTATAAAGCGATCATGTTTATTACAACTTTGTCAGATGAAATCATAATCGTAGCAGTTGATATTATATATATATCGCACGATCAGCCCAAGGTTGATCTACATAGCAGGTGGGTTCATGACGAATGAAGCTGTTCGATTTCATTGAAACGACACTGATCACCAAAATAAGTAAAAAAATGACATGCTTTTACCATGAAAATTAATCAACATATTCCTTTCGTTTTCTAATGAAATTAAAGCGATTCATGCGAGATGAACCCACCTGATATGTTGAACTACTTTGGAGTCCCATTCGTGTGATATACATTTATACTTGCTAGTTACGTACATCGCTTGACCTGCCATACCAATTTTATAATATCAACTGCTACGATTCTAATTTTATCTGACAGAGTTTTAATAAATATGATTGCGTTATAAAATCAACTGGTACTGTTGGAATATCATGTGCTGCAGTTATAATAAATACTGCTACTGTTATGATATCATCTTAAAACCCCTGTAGAAAAGTCGCAAGAAACAACATATAAAGAGATGATTCGAGTAATGAGTTAAGGCAATCCTTATAACCTACAGATAAATTACAAACCGAGATGGATAAACTATACGTTTGAAAGAATTCACTATGTAATTAAGTAGATAAATGTTTGCGTGACCAAAAATCGGATAACCAGAGGAAACCTAAACTATTCCCCAACCCGGTACAGTTTAAAACCTTATGAAACCACCTCCATACACACGTTGAACATTCGATGTCCTCGATATCCACCCGGAAGCCCCAATATGTCACACATTAGTCTCGTGTGATTTGCGGACACACCCGACTCCGCGGGCAGCTCGAGGACATCAGCCCTCGAGGGACACAAAAAAACAGGGAAAAGCATGACACAGACATTCAGACAAGGACCTCCTTTCCCCTTCCCACCCGGTTTCTACTTCTTCACCGGTGGTTTGCATTTTTGCGTCGGCGTTGAACCACCCCCCGAAAATCACGTGTTAAGCTGCGATGCAAATGTGACGCATGTTCACTGGCTTCCGGAACGTGTGGACGGCGAAGCGGGTCGTCAGCTCGCGCCGGGATTGCTATCATACAGGTTTCAATCAAACAACGGTGCACCGGGAGAGTGTGTGTCCTCCGGCCTCGAAAGCAACGCGATCGGAACATCGCCAACATCGCGCGCGCTAGAGAGTCGTCGGTGTGTATGAATGTGTCCCTTTTTTTAGTTTTGTTTTGAGTCCTTCCAAAACCTGCAGCAAAGTGCAAACCACTTGTCAGTGTGTGTGTCGGTTTTAGGAGAAGACAATGGATGGAACCCCCAAAAATCAGTGCACTTCCACCTTCGCACCCTTTCGCCCCCCAACCTGAGGGGGATGATGGACATTTTATTTACATGTGATAATGATTTGATGTCACATAACACACCATGTTTGACCCCTATTGCCGGGTGATGTGATGTTTCGGCACTTCGTTCGTTATTTTAATTTTGTTTGCCCGTCCGCCGTTTGATGCACAACATGTACGACCGATGCCGGAGTCACACTCGGGGTGTCCGCCCGCCCGGTGGTACGTGTTTCGGTGTTTGGACTATATTTTAATTCCACTTTTCGATGATATGCATACTTTGCTACCTTTATCCCTCAGCCAAGGGGAGTGGGGGTCACACTAGTGCAGGGAGTTCCATAAACGCCCCCTTTCCATTGATTTCCTTTTTTCCTCCTCGCCACCAATTGGCATTGATTGTTCCACCCTCGACACTCTGGCGCTCGGGCTGGGCCTGGGCCTTCCGGTGTGTCAGCGGACGGTTTTTGACGCTGCCGTGAAGCCTTTCTGGTCACGGTATGGTGGCATGTGCAAAAATGCCACATGGCGGGTTTTCGGGTACGTCTCCGGTGCCCCGGGTTGGCCATCGCAGGATCGTCGATAAGGAGCGGAGGATGTGTGTGTACGGGTAGTGTTTAGCTTTGGCTTAATAATAGATCAAAAGCGGCCGGAGAATAGAACAAAAAAAAAAAAAAGAAACACATGATCCGACCCGCACTCGAAACGACACAAACGAAATTGACAGAATGGAATATTTCACACACCAACACCCACACCAGGCCACCGGGTGTGCCATGAAAGCAGTGTGGCATTTGCCCTTTTTTGTGTGCCAGAAGAAGCGATTGCATTTTTCCACCCCCACTTCATTTAACTACTCCACCTGAATATTCCTCCTCCTCCACCGAACGTTAGGCCTAATTTTCTGACGCCCTAAGCCATTGATATGTCAACACATGTCCATGTTCCGCTCATCATGCGTCTCCGATTCAGTGATTCCGATTATTTTACCCCAAAACACGGACAAAAGCCGGAAGGCCACCTCCACCAACCAACCAACCAATCTTCTTCCCACATCGACATTTGCTATTCGTGATATCTGTCTTACGGCCTTTAATATCCTTTTCCGGGTGCATTTGTGAGGGAATGCCAAACGTCGGAATATCCGGAAACCGGAGTGGGAAGGAACAATAAAATAAAGAACTTGTATGCATATCCAAAATCGATCAAAACCAAACCAATGCCTCGGACCGGACCAGGAGAAAGGAGGAGCGCGGTGGAACTGTTGGGATTTGGCCAAACTCTTCGCCCGTCGAACCGTGCACGTCTTACCCCGACGCCGACGAAGCCGTCCCTCCAATCCCACCGCCGCCGATGCCCGAAAGGGGTTACGAAAAACAAAGGTTTACGCCTCGCCAAATCGAGGATCGTGTCCGAACACGGAAGGAAGGAAACAAACACCGTAGAAAAAAAAACCAACAAGACCACATGCTCCTACGGCTCAAAAAATAAACAAACTGAACTGGCACGCACCCACCGCTCCCGTTCCCCACCTCCCCCCGGGGTCGAAGAAGTAGAAGGTCTCGCAAGCCCCTCACTGGGTCAGTCAAGCACCGTTCAAGAAGGGTGCCGGGAATCGGGTTGGAACGGGTGACGGGGGGGTCGAATCGAAAGGGAATCGGTCGGTTTTTGGCTGGCCAGCCGATAACGGGAAATTAAATTATATTTATAACACGCCAAAAATATTGCCGTTTGGTCGGTTTCTTCGCGCGCGCTCGTGGCGAGGATTTTCGCGAGGTCCGTGCGGTTGTGCAAAAAGTGCTGGCGCACACCTGACCACCCGGCCCCGGGGAACCGTCCGGGGAAGCTTTCCCAGAGACCGGGGAAGCTCGTTCGTACCGCAATCCAAACCCAAGAGACCTAGGTCACGGTGCCAGCGAAAATTTGCTCGCAAGACGCACAGTTGTTGATTTGAATATGTTTTCGGTGTGATTTATTGACGGGCCAATCCGAGGGGAGACGGGCCCGACGATCCGCGGGGGTAAGAAGAGCGCGCGGCAATCCAAGAGCTCCGAATAATCGATTCGAGTGCTCCGGAGGGTCCGTTCAACTAAGTTCGTTTATGTGCGGAAGAGAATTTTAAAATCGATAAATTCACAAAAACGAGCAATAAATTCTAGCGCGATTCGTTTAAATTTAACCCTAATCAAACGGCACGGGAAAAATATTAATTATTCAAATGCACAACAGTTTCACCTAATCACCCCATCCGTTAAAGTGATAATGAAATCGCAATGAACAACCTATTAGGCAGCGCAAACATTAATTTGACTACCGGACACATATTTGTTCCGTGTCATAACGAGGCAAACGCACAACGACCGCCCGGTGAACCAACCTGTTTATCCATCAGATAAAGAACGTGCCAAACCGGGTTTTCCGAGGGCCGAAAAGAAAAACACATACCTGTCAAATTGTGGCCCGCAAAACTCACAAACCTTTTAATCGGTAATAATAAATTCTTTCCTTAAAAATCCAAACGCCCCACCGACGGAATTCACCACACCTCCGTTTTTTTCTCCGCACCATCGTTTTCCGCATCGTTTCGGTGCTGTTAAAATCTGACAACGACCACAAATCACCAGCTAATCTACATAGAATAAATAAACAATTTTCTAATTCTCCCACAAATCTCCCGGCGCACGTTTGCAGCGATTTAATGTCGGCTGAAGTGCGGATGGGGGGCGGGTAGAGATGAAGTGAAAAATTTATTTTAATAGCAAATTTTCTTCACCCACCCACCGCCCCACCTGAGCACGGACGGGTTGTTCAACACTCGTCCGTGCACGGCTAACTTCACCTTCCGAAGCGATTGCATAAATCGTTTACATTCCTCCACACGGCTTTTCCACGGACCTGTCCGCCAAATCCCCCCCCTCCAAAACGCATCGCATCGGGACACGCATCCGAGTCCGAACTCGATTGTATCCCATATCAGAAAACCAAATATCAAACGGCTCGCTCCCGCCGCTTGCCTGCCTCTTTTTTCGGTGTGGCCACTTAACGTCCCTCAATCGACGAGCCCGGGGAAGAACAATCACATGCGGCAAGAGGAACGAGAGGGGGAGGGGTTTGTTTGGGAAATTTCGAAAATCCTCCCAAATAATATGTAAATATAAATCACTGAAATGTTTAGCAGCAGCAAGTGCCTCGCAGCAAACAAGCATAGCAGGGTGTCCGGGTCCAGCTCCAGCACTCTCTCATTCCTCCTCCCCACCCCGGTAGTTTGTTTCGAAATTCCGAAGCATGAAACCATCGAACGCACGACGCACAACCTACCTCCCCCCCGCCACGAGAGCTCACGCACGCTTTCGCATGCCGATGGAGCATGCCTGGTGTCCCTCAATGAATTGCAATCTATCTCAATGATAGGGATGAACAAATTGAGTGAGCATCGATGCTGAGGATCACGCACACACTGTCACCCACTGCTACGGGAGTTGCATTGAGTACGGAAAAAGGGTGACTTGAAAAGGACTCCAGCGAGCGAGATTTAGAGAACTATTATTTTCAATCAATTTTTATGTCACATGTTAATAAAAAAACACATTTTATGTTTTTGAACAAATGTTATCTAATCATTAAGCACCTTAGAACTCATTTAACTGATAGTATTTTCCAGTTCACCCTCTTTCGATGAAAACTTTAACAAAATAGATACGCAAATCAACCCAACATACACACAGCCACAGAGGTGCGATTCATACGGGTCCAATTACACGTTTGTTTCTTCTCAACTGCATCCACCACATCCCCAGCTACAGCTAGTCAAACGGGAATCGGGTAGATAAATATTTTCCTCTACCAGAGACAAATTCAATTTCAATTTAAATATTCCAAATTTCGGTTCCACTTTGATGCCGCAGGCACAGAATATGATTGGCCGGGGAAACCCGGGAAGGTTTACTGATCGTGACAAGCAAGGAGAGGTGGTGGTGAGAAGGATGATAAATAGATCCATTTAAATGGCGCGAAACAAATCATCACCCGCTCGGGATTTCCTCCTTTCGGGAAGCTACTGAGGGATACGGTACAGTTGACAAACTATTTAATTTGGCAAACTATTTCGGCGTCGGAAGGAAACATTGGAAACACATCCGAATCGCCCAGTTCACCCGCACACACATGAAAACTAGGTAGCACTAACAAGTCAGTCAAGCAACGCAGTCCCGATCGGACGCTCAGGATCGTTTGGTGTGATACCCCAAAAATAAAAAGTTCAATAAAAACACATGTTATCGCATCACATCGTGCTATCTAAATATTTAAAATTTATTTCCACCCCATCGGGATTTCATCGGTGCGGCGAAAGAAGCACAGTGACTGTGAGCGGGAAAGGGGTGAAACGTGCATACATTTTAGCAATTAGTTTCTCGTATTTCCCACACCCGTGTGTGGGCAGCCCTGGGAAATCCGACTCCCATCCGCCCGGCGGCAAAAGTTGGCTTCGAATGATAAATTGGTTCAATTGTTGTGCATGGGAATTTGTTGATAGATTTTCCCCATTTATTTGTTCCCCAAACTGATCCCTCCCTCCCACCTCTCACCGCCCGGAAGTGAGCCGGAAATCTAACCTGACCAACTGGTCGGCACCATCCGTGCTCGATTTCATTGACTTTCGAAAAACGTTTGGTTTTTGGGGTTGTGGTCTCCGATCCTGATGCTGATGATGATTTGGGCAAATTGTTTGCGGTAGAAATAAATTTGTGAGCAAATTACGCTCGTCAGCTGGTTTTGCACGCCGGAAAAGTGGACCAAATCAAATCTCAAACATCGCACCTCGGGACGGTTTCGGTTTGCGAAAACGATTTGCATTAATGAGTCCCAGGTGAACCCTTACGGGTGGGGTTTTGCGTTGCAACTGGTTTGGATTGGTATTCCTCGTGCACCAATAATTAACTTTGAGTTGTACTCAATCTATCTTTTTGCTAATAAAACTTAAACAAAAAAACATAATTTTTGGTTTGATTGTACGAACAAATCTAGCATGCTTAAGGTTTCAATTGAGCCACATTGAAAAGAGTCGCACTTGGAACTCAAACTAGATGGTACATTGGTTAACTGAGATGAACGTCAAAGTAAGAGACACTATAGAAACAAAAATAAGGATGTTTTTTATCCTAAATTTGAACATAGAATTCTGATTTTACAATCGTTGGAATATGTTTGTACCAAATCAAACTCAATTCATTACAACTGGTATTCAAATCATTACAATTGGTCTGTCAGTCAATATTTATTCAATATTCAAGTAAATGAAACATTGGTTGCTATATTAAGATACAAAAAAGTTATTAAAATTTATATTTTAAGACATTTTGTATTTATATCGTAAGATTGTATCTTAATACTCATAGTGTTCCATTCAAATGAACTTCTACCCAAAGGCAGAGAACAGACCAATATTTTCCTGCTCTTAGCGCAAATTCAAGTCTCCGAAACAAGATGCTACAAACTCCTAAGGCAAAGTGTACCAACAATCAATCATGTATGTATTGCCAAAGTTTGAGATCTCTTTTACTTTTAAAAGTAAAACAAATTGTTGAAGAAAAATCTAAAATAATTTTCCTTTTAGTCTATTTTATTTTTCCTATCGTGATGACCCATTTTAAATTCTCATTTCGTGATGGCGAATGCGAATGACCAGAAATGATATGTTACTTCTACCTTCACTTTTACCCACTATTCATCCACATGTACGTAATTTCTGATACCTTTTCACTTTAGATACACCCACGAAAGTCTGAAACTTTGAATTTGTTCCATTCGATGGAATATTTTCCAAGTTTTCAGTATAATTTACTTTTGCACAAAATGTAGACGCAAACTGTTTCACTGCGCGCTCGTCTTCAGTACGGTTGTGTATTGCCTTTGTAGAGCAGTATGTTTCTTTCGCTACCATTCTTAGCCTCGTGTGTTTGGTACCAGTAAGTCTCCGGTTACGTTAAGACTCCGGTTAGCATTTCCAGCACAACTAGTTTCGTTACGACAGCGAAAGGTGGTACACGACATTCAAACGTGGAAAATCAATTGAACCACATTCAGGAGAGGCAGGAAAACACACCAAGTTCTACAATTACGACACTTATGCACAATTACACGAACAAACACACACGCACACACACACGCGAAGACATGAAGTCAACTGAACGAATTGAATCGAACTAAGGGTCTCTCTCTCCCCGGACGAAACAAAATACATCAAGACATTTATGAATCTTGCCAGCTTTGGAATTGTTTCGGTAAGATTTTTCAGGAGGTTTACATTTCCTTCACACTTGATGAGACCAAGTCCCAAATAGTTGTCCAGACGAGTGGACCTCCAAAAGTGTATCTCAATTGGAGACCTTAAGGAAAACCGATATTTTTCCTCCTTGTGCTGGTGAAACCTTCAGCCTGCTTCCGACTCCAACTTCAAGGGCACACTTGAGCCATTCTTCTTGGGAACGTTGTTGTTGTTTCTTCGCGCTTTCCCAGAGGCGCCATTTGGGACCACATTTCGTGGTCAATATTTGTGGGTCACACCGTTACACATGGACACATAGATACACACACGAACAGGATCGACACACGGACACGTACACAAACATCGAAACAGACACACGGAGAGACGGAGAGAGAGAGAGAGATAGAGAGAGATCTAGATCGAGGGCGAGGGCGAGTTAGTTAGGTTGGTGGCATGTGGTGTGTGCGAAACGACGCGAGGGAAAAACTAAGGGTGGGCGAAAACACGCGCACGCTCCAGGCGTAAAGAGCTTCCTATCCCGGCGGAAGGATAAACGGCACTGAAAGTAACGGGTTGGCCCACCGGTGACAATAGCCCAGTTTCTCGCCAGCCCGATCGTTCCGGTCGGAGCGCTCAGTTTTCCCGAAATTCCAATGCCATCCGGAAGGACTTGTAGGCGTCAGAAGAGTAAGAAGGGAGGTACTAGGCGGTAAGGAAATGAAAAGGAAATCTAATTTCGCACCGTTTAGTTGCGTTCGTGGAAGCGAGTCGAATGTAGCTGCAGCGGATTGGAAAACGTGCGAAGGACTTCGTTTTCCTCTGGCAGCTGTTATCCTTCGCGGGGAGTCGCGGTTGGGGCAGGCCGAAAAAGGACCAACGGATACTTCTCTTCGAAGCAGCACGAAAGAGGAAGCGAATACACCTGTTTCTCCAGCTTCAGAACGAAACAAACGTCATCCCTTTCCGAGCGGAGTGGCACGGCTGGGAGAAGGGCAACGAAGGGCCAAGGATTGCAATTCAGCTGTTTTGTTGTGGTTCTTCCGAAGCGAAGAAAACTCGTGCTCGTTCGGCTCTCAATCGGTTCCGTGTGTTTTCCACCAGCGTCGGTTGTTTTCGTGCCATTCGAGCATTTTCGTCGATTGTCGATGAACTTTGTCGTCCTGAAAACCGTACTCCACGTGCCAGGACCTTCAGTTTCCCAGGAAAATAACCGATTGCGTGCAAGTTGTGCGCAAAAAATGGGCCAACTTGTGTGCGAACGAGTCGAGTTTCGTCGATTCTTTTGCAACCGGCGAGCAAGAATCGAAAGTGATTCACGGAAAAAGGAAACAAATTTAGGCAGCGGCGGAAAAGGTGGAGATTTACGTGACGACACAGGCGGCGAAAGCAGCGGTGAAATGGTTGCCAAAAAAAACATTCCACCACCAGACAGTGTACATGGCAGGAATGTTTTCAAAAGGCCGAGAAGATGCTCCCAGCTAATTCAAATAACGAAAACGAAGATGATAATAAGACTGTGATATGATTATAGGTAAAATAAGTATATTTCACAAAGAAAAAATAAATGAGCTTATTATAAAAATTATTTCTTAAATACACAGTACAAAAAAGCTTTCATAAAAGGCAAAATTGAGAAAAAGGAAAAATGTTTTCGGAAGGCCGAGAAGATGGTTCCAACTAATTCAACCAACGAAAACGAGGATAATAATAAAACTGCTATGTGATTGTTGGTAAAAATATGTTTTAGATTAATACTGTCAGGTTTAAGGTAATATATTCTAAAATATATTTTATAAACAAAAAATAAATCAACATCTGTGTAAAAATTACCTTTCATATTCACAGTAGAATAAAACTTTTATTATATGCAAAATTGTGAAATAGGAAAAATACTGATACTGAAATTGAAAGAAAACTTCTAAAATTTACAGAATATTTAAAACATGAAACTAGCTCCCAGCCATATACTATTAGTTTTTGTTTGCTTCAATTGTGATGGAAGAATTGGTAACGGGCATTTTTTTAAATTCCAAAATAAAATCACTATGTACAATCGAACCTAGATTAATTTCAAGGTATCAGGTTCTCTTTTTCCTAAAATTCACCTACTAATGCATCCAACACGACGTCAGAAATTGTCAAATCAAACGATTTTACCTCAATGTGTATAAATTATTCTTACCGTGGGTGAAACAAAAAAGTTCAAAGCGCAAGCTATTCTTTCGTCTGCCTAAGAACAAAGCTTCGCAACCCGGGCGACAATTAAATAGGATCAATGTAAATGATGCCTGCCTGTCGTCGAGCAGGCTAAGCGCTTCAGTTCATCAAAAGATTCGCATAGAAATCCTCGTAATTCCCCGGTCCGATGCATTATTTACGCTAAGCTCTGACTCTAAAGCTCTACCCATCAAACCGAGCGTTGATCGAATAATCCTGTCGGCTTCCACATGTCAGCTTTCGATTTACCGCGACCTCTGCTCGGGAGCGAAAGGCACCACCTTCATCCTCCCACCGAATCGTCCGAATCTTCGTGACCATTTCGATTGATCAAATTCGCCAATACCAGACGGTGGAACCATTTTCACCTTTCCATGCCCGATCCATCATCACGCCACTCAATTAGACAGTAATCCGCCTTTGCCAGCAAAACCTAACCCGCACATACACGCACTAATTGCGCACCACCAAACCACCCACCCGCACCTCCGGGTGACCGCAAAAGTAAGTAAACTTTGTCGCAACCCTCCGCGGGCTCACCGCGGGATTGCCGTTTGCAAGAAGTCAACCCCAAAAACGGATACTTTATGGCACGAGCACGAATGAATGATCCCACGGAGCCAAGCCGGATCCTGCCGGGTCAGGGAAAATTAATGTTCACCCAATGTCGAAGGTGTCCTACGCTCGCACGGCGCCGCTCATCTTATTCCCATCACAATAAATTATCAATGACACTCAGCGGTCGTGCCTCGGCGCCCCTTCACCTCTCTCCGGAAGCACCAGCACCGGTTCACGACGGCTCGGTCGGGCGTCGGTTCGATTTCCATCATAAATCATAAACATGCCCCCGCACAACCAACCAACGGGACCAAACCGGAAGGCCGAAACGGGTGGCCATGGTACCGGGTTGGAGAGGGGTGGCGAGCGAAAAGGAAGGTGAGGGGCGTTTCGATGATGCGATGAAGTTTGTTAGTGGAGCAATTTCCTCGAATTATCCCTTCATCAGTGTACGGTAATTTGATTATTGTTCGAAGGATTTACGAGAATCGGCTGTGACGAGGCGTACGATTCGGTCGCAAAATTTGCCAACTGCGTCAAGCTCATTCCGGTGGCCGCGAATGCTGACGGAATGCTTTACCGTCGTTTTTTTTTTGTCTTCTCTTCATTCTCCAGATTTGATTAAAAAGCATATGAATAAATAATGTTTCCGAGGCAGAGCCCGCATCGTGCTTGGGCAAAATAAAGGAACAATTTTGTGCGAAAAAGTTTTCCACTCTGCCCCGGAGAGGGAAAAGGGTAAGAGTAAAAATAAAATAAAAAAAACATCAACCCACTGAATAACTTCGACACTAACAACCGAGTAATAATCCATCATTAAGTTTCCCGAAACGAAACTAGCCGTGGCTCGATTGGCCGGTTGGTTGATTGATTGATTGGATGAAGTCTTTCTGCGCGCAGAATTCATAAGTGGACCGGCGTTCGCGCTGGCGGGAAGAAAACTTGTTGAAAACTGGAAAGGAACCCATCGGGAAGCTTTGTTGCACGTTTTTATGCCTCCGGTGGGGCCGGCACATTATGATATGAATTTTATTACAAATTTCCCAAAGGCTCATTATTCTAGATCGCTCATCCATGCGAGGCCCAACGAAGAGGGGGAAAGCAAAGGGAAAGGCTTTCTAAAGTTTGCACGAAAAAAGCCAAACGGAATGGCCAAAAGGTTAACCACGGATTCACGCGCACTCGAACAAACAAACTCAAAAAAAAAAAATCAGCCCCGAGTATGCTAATAACGAGCCACAAAGTGAGACGTACAAATTGTCGGAGTTTTTGGTTTACTTTTCCGGCGTTTCGAGACGGTGGGCACACCCCGGACCGGACGGAGGCAGAGCGGGCATGAAAACTTTCGACCACAATATACATTAAATTATTTGTTTGGCTTATTCTAAGAGCATAATTTTGAGCTGCCTACCCTCTCGCACGGTTCGGCCTTCGGTTTGGCAGGCGTCACGCGCATCTCGTCTGGCTTGTCGTGGCCTTCCGGAGTTCCCTTTTGGGTCGAGAGAGGGCCGGCAGACGGCAGTGGAAACCGCGTTTCACTGGATGAATGCCATCGGTTTTCCGGCCTTTTTAGAGCGCTCAACGGTTGAAATAAATTAAATTTGTTGCTGCTCGTCTGCTCGCACCGGCAACAACAGCCGAATGTCAAACAATGCCTTTCCCCACGATCGGTCTTGGGTGGTGTTGCTTGAGTTTTCCTCCACTCCGGGGCCGGGAACAACCGCTAGGTTTCCGCCGGCGGGAAGCAACAACCACCATGCCACGATGACGACAGCCGGAACGGCCCAATCTTCTGTAAAACGAGCTAATAATAAGGCTGAGGGATGATAATTGAAATCGTTCGGGCTCCAAAGGGTGGCTCGACGACCAGATGCAATTTCCAGCGGCGAACTATTCCGGTTCGGCGAGCCAAGGGTAAACGGCGCGGAAAGGTTTCTTTTCGCGACTGGCAGAACTTTCCCTTCAGCCGTACTGACTGATTTGTTGAACTGGCGAGACTTGTCGGTTTCCGGCTTTCCCCTACCGCGCCGGGACCTAATTCTTTCTCACCAATCCGTGATGCGAAATATACGGCAACGATTCTGGCTTTGCTGATAGCTCCTTGGCAGTTGCTTGCCAGAGACACTGAAATTTTATACACGCTCACTAAACCTTTACAGAGTTTAAAGCATGCCAACGCGGGTCGCAAACTATCTTCGCGGACGTCAAAGACAGGCCGAAACCTCAGCCCGCGACAAAGCCGCCGTTGAGTTGGACATGTTCGTGCAGTTCGTAAAATGGCTGCAGGGTTTTCCCATTTCCGGGACGCCAGTTCATCCGCCAAAGTCCAAAACAAGCCTATCGTGTGCGTTTTGCCTTTATTTTGTTACCCCTTACGGTAAAAAGATATGATTAACAAGAATTAAAGCGGTAAAACTGACACCAAAAGTGGTCTGGTCTCGTGCAGAGTCTTGAAAGATATGATAATTTTTTTAACATTTTGTCAACGCCAAAAAGATAATAGCAATGTTTGGTTGTATGTTGCTATAGGAATGGTTATATGTACTAGCAAGATAAATGCTATCGGTCATTTATGACAGAGGACCACCACAAATAAACAATCTTATATAAGCTCTCTGTCGTCAAGCTAAAAAAACGAACAATTATATTCAAAATGGATTTTGAATTTGAAATATTCTCTCATTTATGAACTTTTAATTTTTTTCCATCTCACATTTCTGCAAAAAAACAATAAATGCAGAATTTTTAACAACAAAACATTTGTTGTTGTTCGTCTAATCCTAAGATGTCTTTGTCGCACGTGAGCCTGCTCATATTTTTTCCATATTCACATGAACCCATTGCAAAGGGCACTAAAACAAACCACACAAACAATGATAAGAAAGTGGTAAATTTTTGAGGTAGCATAACTCGGTATGATAACAAACAACATGCCTGCTCCCTTTCCAACCACTATCTGGGCCATTTCTTTTGTCTGCCGGCAGACAATAGCCTCCAAATGGCGGCATTTAATGGATGTAAAGTTACTAAGAAGGTCATAAAATCTTTGCACACGCACCAGGCACTGCATTAGTTCTTTGACTCACGTTTCACGATTAAATCTCAAGATAGCTCTTTGAATATGATGGTTTTATTTTCTTCAACTCATTTCGATTATTTACCCAAAGCGAGTTTGAAGACGGACTACTTTGAAAATTTCGTTCGTGTGGTTTTCGTTAAAGTAAAACCCATAAAATTATTCCCTTATCTAATATTAACACAAATCGGCGCCATGGGGTGCAAGGAATCCGCTCGCGCTGGACGGGTACGCCATCACCCCTTTTGCGTGAAAAATAAAAAAAAAGGTAACAAACGACACCCTTGTGTCGCCGTTTGGGGGGCGAACGGTTGCTCTGTGCACCACTGGCTTGCTTATGAAATATTTACTACCATCAACATAAAAATTAGATGCGCGAAAGATCGACAACCGGTGAGTACCGGGCTGGTGATTTTTTGTTTTCGTTCACATTTGCGACCGATGCCACACTCAAACTGGAAAGGCTTAACAACGATGTGAATTATTGGCCAAATCGCAAGGTTGCGGTCAGCACGCGGCGGACGCCGAAAGTGGCCTCTGTTGGCTAATTTATATCCCGGTAATGGTTCCGGTCATAATTAACGACCGACAATTAGTGGTAAAAAGTAGGCCCACACGCGCACCGATTTTATCAAAAACCCCCCTCGAAACCATCGGAAGTGGGAAAGGGGTTGGCAAGGGAACGCCGAATATCCATTAACAGGATGGGTTTGCTTAAAAAGTAATACCAACGAAAAATCAACCGAGTGATTTGTAACGTTCCGTTCAACGTGAAAATATGTACATTCCCAATTTCACTATCAGATTATCTTTCATAATTCGCATCGAGATAGGAGTCAAATTAATTTGTTCGTTGTTAAATGTCACAGTATATAACGGAAATAAACTGTCTTAAGCAAGCAGTCAGTTGCTTGAGAGTTTTATGATTAATTTGCGTTTCATCTAATGCTAGTATTAACTGATTAAATAAATCACAGTAAGCCACAGATGGGTGAAACTTTTAAAGAAATCGGTGTTTTTTTTGTTCAAGATCTTCAAAATTATTAATGGTCTACCTTTTAATGTGCTGTTATAAAGATTTGCGTTTCATCTAATGCTATTTCAAATCTCAAAGTCTATCAGAGCCACTCACCTGCAAAAAAAATAAAAAAAATAGAGGATTATTACAATAGAATTAATATGACAACAACTAGACTAAGAAATAGCATGGAGCAAGTCTCAAGACGCTTAGGCTGCAGTTCCTACGAATGTTATAAATCTTATCCATCCAATATTGTCTAAATTCATTTCTCCATATCAAAACTGTCATCGATTTTGAATGGCGAAAGTAAAAGTGCAATCTATTCGATGACAGTTAGTTTTCAGCTTTCCACCACTTTCCGATTACCCAGCTAGGTTACACATTTCCCCATCAAGGCACTCTTGTCATCTGCAAGGTGCCGCTTGCTCGTACGATATTCATGAATGTAAACTTTTGCCCTCCGCGCGCGCTTCCGTACAACACCTTATCATAAATCGTACAATCGTTCAAATCCCCTCCTCCGAGCGTCCGTTTGGTGGAAGGGGCAGTAAAGCAAACATCCTCAGCACCGTAGCACCACACTTCGGTGACATTCGGAAGAACCACAAGCAGCATATGTTCCCGGC
Source organism: Anopheles ziemanni (assembly GCF_943734765.1). Lineage (NCBI taxonomy): Eukaryota > Metazoa > Arthropoda > Insecta > Diptera > Culicidae > Anopheles > Anopheles ziemanni. Next base: position 79,404,295 of record NC_080705.1, read on the forward strand.
AGGAAGCAACGACGGGTGAAGATTGCAAGTTACCCCAAGAAGAAACTTCGGTCGTAAACTTTCCGACGAACTGATAAAATAAATTTCTTCCTTCCGGATCGTCGTTCCTGTTCATGCTGAGTGCACGGGAATCGCTTTTCGAAAAGGCTACTTCACTCGCTTTGGTGACGTCGACATATTTTGTATATTGTTTGTTCCTTTACGAATTACATCAGTCAATAAAACCCTAACTGATCTCATTCCGATTGACAGCAACAACAACATTTAAAAAATGACAAATTATGTTAAACATAGAGTCATTAAGGCTACACATTTAAACTGCTTTTGAAATACGTGTAAGTGTTTAGGAAGCTCACTAATTGCATGGTTCCTTGAAGAATCTTATTCAAGTTCTATTTTAATTTTATCTTACTTGTTCTCGTCTAAACTAGACTAACAAATCGTCAAATTTATTCTTTCTTTAAGCTGTGGTTATTGTGCTTCTAATATTCTCTGCTTTTATTGATGTATTATGAAAATCTTTAGTTTGTTACAAAATTTTACAACATATCGATAACATAAAAAACCTACATCGTACATTAAAGTTTAGCTCACACTCGAAAAAAAAAGCAACACTCGATTTTCAGACAATTGAAAATTCCTTTAAAAAAGTGGAAGACTCGCTTCTCGCAAAGACAAAGTCTGAGCCAAAGTTAGAAACAAATATTTCAGCTCCACAAAAATCCAACTACCGTCCAAATAAATAAACAAAAACGAACTAAACTGATCCTCGCCAAGGAGAATAAAAACGCTACCCATCAGTATGCAATTGGTGAACGAGTGCCATAGCGCTGTTGAATAGCACTAGACAGATGGACTGATGACTTTTCCAGGAATGGGGAAAAGTTTAAGCCAAATATTTATGCTATGCTTCAATTTAAAACTTTTCTGTCGATATGTTCAAACAACTCTACAAACACCAATCGGTTTTCATTGGATATAAGCTTTGCTATTCATGTTAGGGAAAGTGGATAACAAAAGACGAAAGCGTGGCCACTTGTATGTAGTATTATGTAATCATGTAGCAAATAGAAAAATAAAATATTATTAACGTAATAAGATGAATTTCGTTCAGATAAAATATATTACAAAAACATAAACTTAATATACATAAACATAAATATACCTAACAACTTATACCAAGTTCAAGTAATTTAGCGTGCAGTGAGTTTGAGCAAAAAACTTAAAAATATAGTCGTCAAGAATGCCTAAATGTTAAATAGTTTGCAATCTGTACAAACGAATATAATTATCCAATTATTTCAACTGATTTTGTTCTCTTGAATATGGAAAGTGAAACAAACAGAGAAAAATCTCTCCACTCAATTCATTTCCTGTTAGCAACCGCTCCGATGGCATCTTGTAGCGAATAAGAGAACGATTTCAACAGAATGGAAAACTCATCACTCATCGCAGAACTCACCGTTGACACCCTCACCTCCCCGGTCCAGCGTCGGGAGTGCACGCCTCGAAGCGTCTCAACAAGCTGTATCAGTAGCCATAAATCAAAATAAAGCCCAAAAGCTCATGAATGGAGGCCCCACCGCTACATCATCGCTCCATAGGCGGATTTTCCCACTTCTATCTGCAATCTCTAAGGACAACAGGCTTTCTTTTCATTTCCGTCCTTCCCTATGCTTGCCGTTTTCTTCCATCCCAAAAGACCCCGAGGGCTTCCGTCCTCCGTACCATCGCCATAGCGGACACGCTGGACGTCAACCGTAAGGACCTCGCATTTTTGCCCGGGGCCAATTTCTGCCATCGCGAACCGTTGCTCACGCAAGAAGCACCACCACGAGCCGACCGTCTTTCGGGGTAAAATTGAATGACCAAGAGCCCACGGTGGACGCCGACCATGTTATTCGATTTCTACGGGTTTGACCGCGCGCCGCGGGAGGTTGCGGCTGAGCGAAAGATTGGTTGCTTTTTCGCTCCGTTTCGGATCATCCCGCGTTTATTCCATTCAATTTCGTTAAGCACCGTCATCATGTTGTGGCGCTTTCCGCCGCGTGTCCGGTTTGGAAATGGGAAAGTGTGCGACGCAACGCCGAGTAAATTTCTTCATTCACGTTCCCATGGAAGGTAATGCTTTAAGGCAGCATACCGAAATTTTACCACGGCTTTGGGTCTCCGCGAAAGGTGAACAAATAATGTAAAGTGATAAAAAAGCGGCCCTCAATACAGCACCAAGAGTCGCGTCTTCCTTTCTTCCTTTCACAAGTTGATAATTTAATTAACAACGATTTACCGAACGCTGCACCGCGGAAAGGGAAGCTTCATCGCCCGGAATGGCCCCGGTCCCCTGGCTCAGCCGTAGTCCCTTCCGGGAAGCGATTTTCACATCGACCAAAAAACCCGTTGGAGGATGCAAAATCTAATAATGATTTTAACATTTCACCCACGCCTGGAAAATCGCCACCGCCTCCAATTTTCACAATCTTCCCTGCTCACCCGACTTCCAGCCTGCCTGCGATACTGGCTCGAGTAATTAGTGTCCTCGAGATGCGACTTGAATTTTAATTTGCCTCCCCGTCCCATTGGAGCATCATCCTTCTTGCTCCAAGAACCGCTTTTCACTTGACAGGTTTTTACAGCCCTTGGTTTTACAAAGGGCCTTGTTATGAAAGCAGGCTTTTTTTTCGCACAACCAGGTTCAAGGTAGTTCAAAGATTTAAAACTCATCACCGGTGAAAGGGACGTTCGCTCTTTGATACCGAACGGTTACAACTGGGAAGAGGGCAAATGTTAAGTAGGCATTGTGTGCCCGGCATTACGACATTCTCGAGGGCCGACGTCGAGCGCCGGACGATTGATGGGAATATTATCGTGAATCGTCTGGAGGACTTTTCCTCGGAAGAAAACAAGAAGGTACTCAAAAAAGGATTTAATTTGAAACGGACAACAGAAGGAAATCCTTCAGACGATTTCATGACAAGTGAAGGATAGACAGAATACACAAACATGAGTAATGCTAGTTCTGAATAGTTTTTAATTGACGTTCATGAAAATTAAAAAAAAAAACAAAATGATCCAATACGACGAGCTCAATTACGATACAAAATTCACTTCCTTTTCTGGTAAACTTGTCGTTAACAAGTGAACTCAATTTAACCTCTTTTCTATAACATCTGTTCATCATCCTTTCACCTGACATTCATCATTGATCTTCCCCACTTTGTCACCTTTTAAAAGTCGGTTACAGCGCACAACATTCACAGCAGCCCAAAAACCCATCCTTCCACTCCTGGAAGCATAAAAACTGGCGAAGTATTAACGACCGCTCGTAAACGCGCTCCTTACCGCACCCCTCAAGAGCTCCCGGTTCAAATTAATCCACTCTCGAGAGACAAAAGTGTAAAGCTAATTATCCTTTAATGAGAAGAAAAATATCGTAAGCTTCGCTCGTTTGTTCGCGCGCTTGTACCCTGAAAAGATCCCGTTGTATCGTTTCTCCGAGTGCTTCACCTTTGGCTTGACGTTCCTTTACTCCATCATTTCATCCTTTGTTGTGCGCCATTGATTTCTTTGGTCTTTGGGCTGCATTCTTAGCTCTTGTCTTATGCTCTCGCTGTTTCGTGTCGGTAGTTCGGAAGGCAGGATTCATTTACTTTCTGGTTTGCTCCATCCGCCGTTCCGCTGGCTCCCGATGATGCTATAGAAATTTCTCTATCGTTGCTCGCCATTGTAAACGATCCATTCATGCCCATCCGGCAACTCCGATGGCGAGTGGCTAGCGAGCGGCAAAGGAAAACGACCAAATCCTCGATAATGAAGGCGTTCCGAGTGCGATGGAGCAGGTCGGATGACGATTGCCTTCGATGTTGACCCAACACGCCGGATTGCATCATCATCAACCGAACTAACCCCAACCAGCTTTCGTCGCTCGAACGTACGAACCCTAACCTTTCCAGTGCAAACAGAATGCGAAAAGTGAACCGAGGCAAGTGTTACAACATGAAACCTAAAACCTACACCGGGATTTAGCAACAACCGCTGGAAAGCTTAGGAAAGGAAGAATCTTTTGCGAAAAAGCCGGTCGGGTTGGTGGAAAGAAAATTTGTCAGCACTTGCCCTGGAAGCTGGCAGACGCAGGCAACCAAGTGTTTGACTGGCGGAAGGGCTTCCGACGATGAAAAGGTTTAAATTGCTTCATTGTTCCAGGAATGTCTTCATGAAAACCCACTTTACGTTGAACGGGGATGGTTGTAACAAAAAATAAACCAACTGCCAGATGCGAGAGAAAACGATCCCGGGGTGGAGATTAAGCTGAAAAGATGCGTCGGTCGTTTGCTGATGAGTGATGACAGGGTCTGACAGATAAGTGACGAAAGGTCCATGTCAGGGCCTGCACGCCTAGAAGAGACGTCCTGGGTGAAGTAGTGCAGATGATCGTAAATTAACTGCAGGTCAACATGTTGACAAGTTGGGATGAAAACTCGCTATGTTTCAAGAAAAATGCTCCATTGAGGCACGTCACAAACTAAGTAGCGGAAGGATACCTTCTCAAACGATTGCAATCAGAACAGGTTAAGTTAGAGGAATACTAATCAAAGAGTTGCTTTGGGAAGAGTGGTTGAAAGTATATCTACAATAAGCTCCCTAAAATATTTACTAGTAACAAAATTATAATTGGAAATCTACAAACGCTTTGGAGTTCTACACATCAAAGCAAATTGATTGTGGAAACAAAATCGCTTTGCACGCCAACAAAACAGGCTCAGAAAAAACACCAGCTACATGAATATACTGTCTACAAACGATACTACAAACCATGGCCCGTCGGGAAGTGAACGGAATTGAATTAATTATTGATTGGCCGTACTGGGAAATGGCAGGCCGCAAATTGAATCCTTTCCCTCCCAGAGGGAAAAGCAAGATTGCAATCGAAGCCACGGCGTAAAGTCGCTGCACGCCACCGTCACACGTTCGCCAAGAACGGGCCAAGTTCTTGCCTTTCCACAGCGGAGTCCCTCGTGTGGTGCAGCGAAGGACACGAACGAGTTCCGTCTGACGACGGGCGCACATGTACTAATTATTTCTTATTTAGACAAGTTAATTCATTAGCGCGCCAAATTCACACCCAGCGAACCAGCGAAAGAAGTGTCGGACAGGACTTTTCCACTTGAAGCTACTGTCGCTTGTGGGTGAGAAAAAAGAACCTCGAGGCGAAACCAGGAATGAAAGCATAAAGGAGCACAACGATAACATAAGCCACCCACCCACCGAACGTCGGAGCGAAGGAAAGGAATAAAACCAATTGACTGGAGTCCTCCCCTCGAGCGAACGAACGTGAAAGGAGCACCAGGCTGGGAGCTAGTGATTGGTGCCAGCATCGATGATGGTGTCGATAATGACACCAACGATGATGAAGATTATTGTGATGGCGATGCTGATGATGTCTATTCCGGCACAGATGGAGCGACCGGTCTCCATCGGATCGGGTGTGGAAATCGGCCGATCCGGAATCGATTCGAAGGTCACAGGCGCGAGCACGGAGTATCGGTTCGCTGTGTGTGTGTGTGTATGTACGTATGCTTACTGGCCTCACCACAGGATGGTGAATGGTAATTCAATTTCCTCTGCCTAGCCATGGTTTACGCTCAAAAATTGATAAAGTAGGATTTTGTGCTCATACGTGAGAAGGCTGACTAAAGAATCGTGCACGTTTGTCGACCAAACGTAGCGATGTATCTCCCTAGAGCCATCAGAGTGTTTATTCAAATAATATTCTACTTTTTAGCCCTCTACTTTTTTCCACATTTAAAATATTGTTATTTTCCCTCCTTTCGAAAAAAGTGCTTTGAATCTTTGTGGTAAAATAAAAGAATTATTAAATCAACTGTGTTTTAATCAAAGATTACAAGACGAACATTTTTAACCAGTGTCATCTAAACCACAGCTTTGGTCGAAAAAAATATTTCCAGTAGATTTCAAAGCTTTAAAGTCCCTTTTCCAGCAACATAAGATTCAACGGAGACTCAAAAAACGCTGAATGATCATTCCATGTTCTTTTGGTGTCCATGCAAGTTCAGGGAGTCGGCTTCTCGAAGCCAACCGCCACTAACACAATCTACCATTCCAACCGTCTGGGGCTCGTACGGCTCATGGACGACAAGTAGAAACTAACCGAAGATGCAATATTTTGATATTATTTTTCAACATCGTCCGTAAAATATATCATCACTCTGGCGTTTTCGGCTGGTGAAAACTTTGACCAAACGGTACCAATTGACCTTTGCACTTGCGATTCTGCTGTTACGACAAATTTTCTCTTCTGTTCTTGCTATTGATTGATCTTTTCTTTGACCATAAGATTTCTGTCACTTGTTCAAGACTTTTCAAGTAAAGATTGAATTTCACAACATTTACTACTTGTGAGCAATGCATGCGAATGCTAGAAGCACCGTACACATATGCTGAGGCATTGGTAACTTTTGTTTTGGTTTTATTTTCATAAACGAACTCATCATCACCAACATGATGTGTTCAAACTGTCCTTATCATGTTTGCTTTCAATATTTTTCATTTTTTCAATTCAAAGGGAAGATTAGATAAGCCATATGAGCTGGTACGTTACACTTCTTACCAAACATAATACCTCTCTGTTCATCAAACTACAAACATTACCAGCCTATTTGCTGATAAGATATATAGCCCATCAACCATGCTCAGTTACAGTCTTCATTCGAATGAAATCGAACAGTTCAGTTGTTGCTCTTGGCATGATGCAATCGATTAATAACGCTAGTTCGAAAAAAAACTCTAAGCGCTAAAAACCATTCATTTCGTTATCTAAAACGTGTGGCAAAAATACTTCAACATAAAACATGAATCAAACGAAACAAACACTTTTGAAGTGAATTCAAATAAAGTTTTAGTGTGAAATTGTTGAAATAAACCATGACAGGACACTGCGTTAGTCGGTGAGTAAGTAACAGAACAGTGTGAATATTTGTAGTTCTTCGTGATTGAGTGATATTAATGGAAACACGTTATTATAAAACTAGGATGTCAAGCACAAACACAGTCATTTACAAACCAATGTTTTGTGGTTTCTTAAGGTAAATTTTACAGAGAGCTTCAGTAGATAAAACTTACTTCGGAAGAAAGACATGATGGCCAAACGACCCGCTACCCCCAAAACGGGTGGAAGTGTCCAACCAACTAAACGATCGAAAGTGAATGCATCAACATCGGCGGTAGCTTCCGGTACAAATCTTCAAGAAACATATCAAGCAACGGGTCTGAAAGCATCGCTCCATGGCGTATCCTACCAACTGAAACTAGCGCAATTTGTGTTAATTCAAGCCAGTATATTTATGAAGAAAGACCCGAAGTTCATATGTGAGATTTCCTCCGAAGATCCCGCGGCTGGAAAATTTGACGACATAGTATTTCGCTACACGTTCAAACAGGATAAATATAAACTGTGTATTCAAGCCAAACATAAAAGTCCTGAGAAAAACATATCATGGAACGACTTAACGACCAAATCACAGGATGCGCCTTACACGATCGCCAAATATTTCACATCGTTCCTCGAACAAGAACAAAGAGATCCTGGTGTCATCGAAAAGCTCGTGATATGCACCAATGCCAGCCTCGAAACGTCAGTTTCCGACGTACTCGACCAAGAAGCACCATGCGATACCGACATCTACAACATATTCAAAATGATGAAAGCCAAATGTTATCGATTTAACCTTGCCAATTTGAAGAGTGATAAGTTTCAACAAATCAACGAACTTTTAAAGGAATGTTCTGATTGTGGTCGCCTTACCAAACTGCTCGCCGAATGTGTCTACAAACAGACCAAAGTAGAGTTGAAGAACCCACTTTTTGCAAAGTATAGAACCGCATTAGTGAAAACGTTAGTAGGTGGTGTTTACACAGGGAAAGGGGAAAGGGTGTACCACGTTAAAGACGATTTTTTCAACACTGCAGCGACAACTAATGTCGTAAAGTTTAGAGAAGTTTTTGAAAAAGAGTACAAGATGCTCATGGAGACACAAAAAGACAGTAGTCTATCGGTTAAAGATGATATAAAAAAGAAAGGAATACTGGTTTCAGATAATTTTGTTAAATTACCCACCATGTCTGCTAAACAAGCACTTCCCGAACCGGATGTAACAGAGAGTGTCATAAAGGAGTTTTTCGATAAGTTCATTCTGGTTTGTGACTCTCCACATGAAAATAACCTAAGTAGCATCATAATGAATTGCTGGAAGACAATGATAGAACACGAATTACAGTTAGAACAGCTAGGAGCTTATGAAAAAAGCATTGCAAATCAAAAAATGACACAAGTCGTATTTGACTGGATGAAAAATCAATCTACGCAGAAGATAGTTGAGACTGAAGTAAAAGAGCTATTTGAAAAAATTAGTCTCATTTTCCGCTTTCTGGAACTTAAAACTATATCCAAAAGCTACCAGAACTCAATCAATCTGGACAACTGTAAGCTATCCTTTGACCCCGAGTCCCTGTCGTCATCCTCGTTGTGCAACTTCATTGAATCTGACGTCGTGCAGGAGAAAATCTTTGAATTTAATAGTCCTTTCGATGCCAAGTATAGTTTAGTACTTGTGGCTCAACTCATCAAACTTTTTACGATCAAAAGTATCGAAATACTCTTTGTTGACAATAAAATCTATTACAAAAAGAAACAATCTGTTGAGCACATTCTGACATCCATTGAAACACCGTTGTTAATTGTGATTGCATGCAGTACTAAGGCAGATGGTTCAGGGTATAATTTTAGCGAAAAAGAAAAAAGCAAAATAGAGGAATGGAATACTACTGATACAAAAATTATTTTGATCAACAAAATTCCAAATGCAAATCCTCCTGAAGCTTCTGAATTATTCACTTTAAAGAACCTGACCGAAGCATCGAAGAAGGAAATACTCAAGAAACACGATTCGCTACAAATCTTTGGAACAACCATTGCTTTAGAAGACATAGTTCACGACAGTGATGATGTTTTGCTACTGCTTGAGATGTTGGAAACACTAGAACAGATTTGTAATGCTCCCAGTCCGTTAGTTACACTGTATGAGAAGATTAAAACGTGGTACATTCAAAGAGATATCACCCCATACGAGGAAGAAAAACCGTTTGCGTGGCCAACCAAGGCATTATTAGGTGTTTTCCGAACAGTCGTTGACCAAAAGTATTTTGATGAGGGCGAAACAATGACTTTTATAGACTTTTCCAAAAATATTCACAAATCCTTAACGAACGAGACTTTTGAAGTGAAAGCAATAGACGATGTTTTGGCATACCACCAGAAACGACAAATAAGTGACATTCCAGGGTTTTCGGATAAGAAAAACAAAACAAACGTACACATTCTTTTAGATGAGGCTGGTTTTGGCAAATCCACTTATCTAATCTGGCTGGGTTGGTATCTCCAGTCTCAAGAAGATTCTTGGTGGATAATTCGTTTCAAGTCAATTGACTATTCAACCGACTTCAAGAATATTTTGGAATCGACAACCACCGTGGGGCCTGTGGAAGCGTTGCGTATCTTATTCGAAATGATACATCTGGCGCTTTTTGTTGAAAACATTAACACTCAAACGATCAAGAAAACGGACGAACAACGGAACCAGGCGAAACAATGCGCGGTCCTTTTGAATATTGTCGATGGATTTGTTGTATTAGATGAAGAAAGAGCTAAAAAAGTGCAGCTCACTGCCCTTCAAGTGATCGAACTTAGGTTGTTTCAGAAAAAGTTCAACGAAACAAAGCTGATTATTCTTTTCGATGGATTTGATGAAATTGTCCCTACCTACAAAGGTGTCGTATATAATCTGATCAGCCAAATTTCTCGCTTTAAGGGTATTGCCCATGTGTACCTCTCCAGTAGGCCGTACGATTTAAAAAAGGAGTTTGAATCTGTCTTTCAAAAAAACGCAAAGTTTTACCAAATGAAACCGTTTTCAGAACAAGATCGGTTACTAGCTGTCCATGGATTCCTCGCGAAAAAAGTCTCCGCCTATGCACGATGCGATCCAGATCAGGCAAAATTTTTCCTTTTTAGTTTGGAAATCATCATAAAGAACTATTTGTGGGAGTTTAAAAACGCCCCATTGTTCATCAGGTTGGCCCTGCGCACGTGTCGCCCTTTGATTGAGGATTGCGTTAATTTTACCAATTTCACTATAGCAGTGAAGATTTTGCTGAAAGTTGATGAGCATTTCGAAAAATTGAATATGATCGAGAGCTTCATCAAGGATAAGCTGTACATTGCAAACCTGGAAAAACCGCACGCTCTTGATGTCGCTCGTATAACAGCACCCGCGGTAGAAAATGCGGCTGGTTTAACACAACACATCTTCCGGATGCACGGCATGTTGGCACTCTTTGTAATATTCGATCCAGCTATAGTAAATGCATTGCTATTTGATCGAGAACGAGCAGAAGCCCTCGAGTATATGGAAACAATCAAACGGGGATCGAATAAGTCCGGCCTTATCGAAGGAGTGGCTGGAGACGATAAGCCTTTGTTCATACACCAGATATTCGCGGAATATTTTGTAGCATACTTTATGAACCGAAACAGACCATACCGCGACAAATCAATTCAGCCCGGTCTGGTTTCAGACGGATTTTGGGATTTTAGCAAACCAGAGATGAGAGATTGCTTTAATAGGATGTTAATTCGTGACGCTGGCAACAAAACCATCCACATAGTTGCCGCAAACGGTTCTTTTTTAGAGTTGGCGAACCATTTGCAGTCCGATCCACAACTAGCCCAGGAGAAAGATGCGGGTGGTAGGACAGTAACACACCTCATGGTATTTCGAGAGAGATACATTCATAACAAACCGGCGTGGGTTGTGTGGGGAAACGCTTTAACGGACCTTGGTCAAACCGTCATTGATAGCAAAGATGATCTGCTTGGGTGGAGTGCACTGGATTATGCATTCATGATCGATAATCAATGCGCCATATGTGAATTAATAAGACGAGGAGCTAGCTTGAGTAGTACGATCGTTATCAAACAAATAATCCAAGATGATCCTAAAGAAACGATGGAAAATGCAGCAAACTACGAAGAACTTTTCATGAGATTTAAGTTCAGCAGATCCACGACCCAGTATATTCTTGAAGTTCCTCAGACAGTGTCGAATAATTTAATCAATATTAAAAAACTAGATTTAAACTCAGAATTCACAATTTCGCCACTCAGCCCAATGACAGTAACACCAATAACATATTGTGTGCAACAGGATGCGGCGTTGTTGTTAGAGCATTTGCTGATGAGTTCTAAAGACCATTATTCGATGCTGGAAAATAATTCCGAAGAAACAATCCAAATTGCATTCGGCTATCAGAGCGTTAACGTACTTAACTATCTTTTGATCCAAAGGGGATTTATTGTACCAACGATTGATTCAAGCGATTTGTTTTCACTTTCATCAAAGAGCATCTCATCGCACAACAACAGTTTATTCAAAACCCTTTTTGACAGGCTATGTGCAAACGAAAACATTGAAGTCATTAACATGGAACAAAACATTGAATATGTTCAAGATGAAACACCTGCTGGAAACTTCGAAGTGAAGTATTACGAAGCGTTTCCAATTCAAGATATTGCTTCCATACATCGATATATTTTGGAACTTCTATGCGTGTCGGTTTGTTCCAGTAATATTCCAACAACAAGATACATAATAAGTGCGTTAGGTTTAAAAGTTGACAATGAGTTGATTTTTGCAATCCTCAAAGCAACCGCTTGGTACGGATTCAAACACTACAGTTATGATCAACGATCTGCGGGGCCTTTGAAATACCTGATCGATCAATCCTCCAACCTTCATGCGACTGACGAAGAAGGTCTAACGTTACTGCACGTCACTGTTGAGTTTTGCTGTGTCAATACCGCAAAATATCTCATCGAACAGAAACAATTCGACGTTCTGGAAACGTGCCAGCGAACCGGAATGAACGCGATTGACATTTCCGTCGCTGAAGCAAGAGACCTACGGTACAAAGGTTTTCAACTATTTGATGGTAAGAATGAGAAGGACATGTTTCTTTATTTAATAGAACGACCGGTACCGGTAGACTGTCTGCGCACGGTCGATGCACAAGGTAGAACAATGCTAGAGCGAGCAATTACGAATTATTATTATCCATCAGGGCAGTTTATTGTTGAGAAATATCTCGACGAGAGCGTACCCGAACAACGTACACCGTTACATTTGAAAATGATGTTTGAGCAATCAAAGCTAACCGGTACCAAGAATCTTGTTGAATTTATAAAGCGGCTTGTAGCGACAACTAGATACACTATAGATGCCAGAATACAATCGTATAGAGACATTTACAAACAATTGTACGAAGAAATACAAGGTCCACTACAGAAAAGAGATGTCACCATGGACGATATGACTGAGTCAGAAGAATATGATTCCGATGACGAGTTAATTTGATTTTAAATAATGTTTCGGAAACAAAGAGATGTTTATTTGAAACGAGTTCCCAAATACCCATTGTTATAAAATGTCCCAAATTAGACCGGTAATATGCATTGTGCAATAAATGTATAGACATCTATAAAGACACTTCCATTTAAAGACATTCTACCCAGTTCAGAATACATATCCTTAGTCAATATCTTTTGACGTCTGAGATTACAAATGAATCACGAAAGAAAACATCGAGTATAGCATGACATTTCTTAGGATCAATGGAGTTAAATAAATGTCTATTTCACTTACCTGTTCCCAACGGCATATTGCTTGTCTTTTGCTGGACCTTCGTCACCGTCACCGTTGTCTCCTTCTTCTCCTCGGCTTCTTCCGCTGCCTTCCGCACCACCGCCGCTGCCGCTGACGCCGCACCGCCCACGGAACCAACCGGAGCCGCCGTCACGGTAACGACCGTTGTCGTCGGTGTTGCGATCGGTTTCACCTTCGCTAGCGTTGCTCCACCGGCTGTGGATACCGAGAGGCCTCCGGTCGTATTACCTACCGTATTCGCCACCGTGTTGGCCGTCGTGGCGTTTCGTATCACCAGGATCGACTGTGATTTGTCGAGGCGTTTGAGGGTGCGCAGCAGGATCGGTCCTTCCGTGCCATTCTTGCTGAGTCGCTGCTGCAGGAATATCGGACCACCACCACCACCCGCGCCCGATGCCGTGCTCACGTCGAGCGTGGTACCTTTCTTCAGCCCATCGGAAGACTGCAGCAGAATCGTGCTGCTTCCGCTTCCATCCAGGGCGGTGCTCTTGATGGTTGGCTGAAACAGGATCGTGCTTCCGGCGGTGGTACCTCCCGACTCTGTCAGCGCTTTCGTGAGCTGCGCCTTGCCCGTCACCGCCGTCGAGCTGGCCGTGGTCAGTCGCTGGTGCTGCAGAAATATCGGTTTGTCCTCGTCACTGAGCAGACTCAGCAGCTCGTGCGTGTTCTGGAGGATGATCTGTCCGTTTTCCGATCGCGATCCGCGCACCAGAATGATGTTACTATGCTGCTGCTGCTGTTGCTGGGGATGATGGAGCTGCTGTTGTTGGTGCTGATGCTGCTGCGAGGTTGCCACGGTGACCGTGGCAGGGCTCGTGCCCGCCGTCACCACCTGCGATTGGGCAATCTGGATCGCGTGCGACTGCAACGCGCGGGACGCTTCGGCCGAGATGGTGACGCCGGACTTCTCCAGCCCACTTAGGAGCGTACCGGCTCCGCCGCTGGCCGAGGTAACCATCGTTGTGGTGCCGCTGGTGACCACCGTAGCCGTGCCCGAGGCCGCCACCGCCACCGGCTTGACGGTGAGTTGCTGCTGAAGCTGCTCATTGCCACCACCGTTCGATGCCGCTGCATTGCCCTCCTCGGTCGATGGACCTGCGAGAAGATAAGCATAAACTATTGAAAACAACCTACATCAAAGTTCTTACATATCTTTGGCACCTGCTAAGGACCTTTTCTATATCGTCTTGACCAACCCTATTATGTAAATATTGCTTACTTTGAAAGGAAAATAATTGCTATGAAAGGCAAATGTTTTGCTAAGCAAAGTTTTTAATCAAATTTTGACATTACGATATTGCCAGTTATATTTTTAGTCACAGTTTTAACCCGATCAAAGCATATAAGAAATTAATTCACTATGCTACTTTTTCTCCTATTTGAAACGCATCAAAATTGTCTCATTTATAAACATCAACACAGCCAACTCAACTTGAGTCACTCTTCAACTCATTCCCGTTCACTCAATGACACTAAATTCCTTCCACTTTCCAGGTAGTCCTTGTCAAATCAGTTCCTCGTTACCGGGTGTATGAATTCATGGCTGCGCCGAAAGTCGACAAAACAAAATATAGCCACTCGAGAGGTAATTAATTTCATCCCTCCGGAGATGGAACATTTAACTAATTTCGATCATTTACAAATGGCTCGCACGGCTATAAAACTTCACCCGATATTCTACCCAGAGTCCCACGTTCCTAATGGCCCCAGTGCAGTGGTCCAACACACGTCCAGTCGGCGAATGTTCCGGATCAATTTAATGACCACGTGACGGTGATCGGTCGGATACGTAACGTCTGTCCGTGGATGGCAATCGCGAGCAAACAAGGCCGCCACGCAAAGCACGCTGGAAGTGAACACTCAACCACCCGGCCAGGTTGTAAAATCAGTTAGCATCAATAAACTTCCTGCACCGCTTCCACCCGGGACCGTGCCGGCCGCCCGGAACGACTGATGGACGACGGTGAAGTGAAGTTGGGTAGATGTGTGTCGAATCGCTTCTTCAGTCGATGGCCTGGTTTTCCAGCCATCGTTCCCGGTCCCGGAACACGATACTCGACCGCGCAACTGCACTGATGGACAACGTCCTGTACCTTGAGGGGCGGAGTGATGCTGAACGGATGGACGAGGCGAGGGCGAACAAACTATCTGCCAATTGCACACCGGGTGCTGTTCTATATGTAGTTCTCCGTGCAATTCTCTATCCTTTCGAGAGGTAAATTTCGAAAGGTAGATCAACAAACCGCTGTGAAGGTAAACTACGGTAGAAAACGTCCAATAAAATACCGCCCCAAACTAGAAACGAATTCAGACACACTTCAGCATGGTTTTGATGTTTATCGCTTCACTTTCGCGACTACGAGTAAAATCGATTTTATACATTTTAGATTTAGGTAGCTCTTGAGACAATTAAACAAACGAAATATGACAGAAACAACACTTAGTCACAAGAAAAGATACGATCGGTGGTTAATTTATTAGATTTTGTTTGATATCAACATAAGTAAAATGTATTTTAACATAAGAGAAATGTACATATTTATCTTGATTAACATTTCAATCCGAAGAATGTTCTATTATTCACTCTCCTATGAAGAAAGTTTACCATACTAGTAATGTCACCATATATTCATACAAACAATTCCCACTACGATACGGAAAGGGATAACCATTTCAGCCACAAACACACACCGCTGTCCAATCGTTGTCGGAAATTTATGTCCCGATACCGATCGCATCTTAACGATGAGCGGCCACCCACTCCAGCCTTCCGCTGCAAACCGGCAAGATACGAAAAAGATAACTCTGTCAACTGGCTGAAGCAACCCAGGTTCCCGTTTCATTTCGGAGCGAAATTTTCGTCGAGAACGGAGCCCCGTAGGTCGGTAGTCACTTATTAAAAATAAGACATTCCCTTGCAGGTCACGTACGGCGCGCTGTGGCAGAGAGAAGGCCGATCGTGTCATTCGTTTCGTATCCGGCGTTTCGGCTGCTCCTTGAAGGATCCCGAAAAAGGGAGTAACGCTCCACGGAGTTGTCCTCGGAAGCGGTGGCGGCGTCGCGCACCAATATTTGCGCCCGGTCGATAGCCCGTGCCCGTGATAAACGTGCATAGTTTTCCTTAGTGAAAACGCAAACGAATGAGCTAGGCCGTCCCGCCACCGTCCTTCCCTGTTTCCTTGTTTCGCTTGGGCAAAGATTGTCCACTTCAAATCGGAGGGTCTAAGGTTGTTCTCGGAAGACTAGGCCTTAGGCATTGCTAGCAACCAGCTTTCTCCTGCGCGCCACTTTTCCTCCACTCAGCGAGAGCTATAATTAAAACTTTCCGACCCACCCAAACCTCCCGATGGCAACCGCTACCCTCCACCGGCCGCCAACCGAGCATGCGAAACTGCGTCGCGAGCCGAATACATTCGCAACGCAAATTAGCCAGCAAGAGCTGACCGGGCGACCAGGGACCGAAAAAGGAAGCGAAACATACCACTTCCCCACTCCACTGCTGTCCGGAAGCCGGCTTTTCCGAAGGGCCAGTTCCATTCGATGGACTTCGGAATGCCCGGAACGACGCTAGGCTGAAGCTGTAGGCAATCATCACGAATATGATAATTGAATCTAGGCGCGCCGGGAGTGAAGCTTCGGCAGCAGATCTGCTACCAGTGGAAAGAAAACAAGCGAACTCACCCATGGCGAGGAGTTTCAACTGGGAGAACCGCAGCCGAATTTCCGGCCTCCGCGAAAACCGACTCCGGTACGGTACGAGATTAAATAAAAATCGGGAAACTGTCGTTATCCCTAATGCAATGCTTCGTTTCGGATTCGAGTTAGTTTTATTTTTTCACTTTACTTCCGTTCCGCTCTTTTTTTATTCGACGAGAACGGTATGAGTTTATTCAATTTTAGTCAACTCCTCAGAAGCCCGTTCAAACAAAGGGAAGAAAAAATTCGATACCGGGAAATGTACGTGCTTTCGCATAGTGAGTATTATCTGAGGGGGAGTCTAAAAAGTCTCTCAACCGCATCCCGTTTATGGCGGAGTAAGTGCAAAATCAAATCCAAATGGCCGGCACACCGGG
Source organism: Anopheles ziemanni (assembly GCF_943734765.1). NCBI lineage: Eukaryota > Metazoa > Arthropoda > Insecta > Diptera > Culicidae > Anopheles > Anopheles ziemanni. The sequence goes on from NC_080705.1 coordinate 79,421,159, forward strand.
AAATAGCACACCCCCCACGAAAAGCCGAAAGTTCATTTGCAATCACGATCAAAAACTTGTGGTAATTATTCTGGTTGATGAAATACGCCTTCAATAAATATTCGTCACAAAAAGTTTAACTTTAAATTATGTTTAATGTTTTCGTTATCCTTTTTGCCAGCTCCTGCAACATCCCCAAGGTATGGTAAAACGTATGACAAGCACGCACAAGTTCAACCTACGAATACAACAATCCCGTCACCACTAAAAAAAGTGCTGTTGCATCGTCGTAAACTTTGTCTAATGCTGACTAAGATGAATGGAAAATGACAGCGGATGTCGTTCTATCTACTAAATTGAGAAAAGCTATTATTTTTAGGTACAATAAAAACAACCCTTGCACCCTCTATGTTTTGCAGCGAAAATAGCGCTCCACAGTAAATGCTTCACTCCAAAGAGGAAGGCCTTTTTCAACGGTGACAAATCGGAGATATAGTTTACAAATTAAATTCCTTTCTATAGGGTACCAGATGTACGAAAGAGCTGATCATTTTGCAAATGGTAAAAAATACTGGTAAAATACAAAATCAATAGTGGTATAATACAAATGGTAAAATACAAAATCTTTGCTTTCTTCGAGATCTTCGAGATCAAACCAAAATTATTTTCGTTAAAAATAGAAATACAATGTAGAAATACTTTAATAGTTCCCAACCACAATATTTATTAACATAAGAATCTCTCTCCCTGATCCATGAACTCATTTCAGTCAGCCTATTTTTCTTTTCGCGGTTTTTATCCATCTGTGCAACATACTAGGAAAACTGCGGCTGTATTCCATTTTTTCGCCTAAAATATAAGACACATACATGCTGAAAAAGTTGAAACTTCGTAACATACTCCTTTAAAATGGTCCATAGTTCACGACTAGCCTAACCACAAACCTCTAAAAAGAATGGCTCGCATCCAATATGAAATTTTTCTTCTCCCATTAATCGTGCTCCCCTTGCAATAGACCCCATGTCCTTCAGATGACGACGATAAAATCTAAATATGGTGTCTGTTCAGCAGAGAAAATGTTTCCAAAACACCGAATATTTAATTAATTAAAATTTTGTGTTTGGATAAACACTATTTGCTGTAGGTACGGCATCGTCTTTTATTATTAATGGAACTATCTAATTAATTGCTTCTAACTTAAAACTACCCACCACCTTCTTTCATACCCTGCCACAATCGGCAATAAATGCATTAATAAGAAATTAAACGCATAAATTACGTCCACATTGATTTACAGTGCTGGACGAAGGAAATATACAACAAAAAAAATACTTTCATTTAACAAATTCTGCCGCCTCCCGGAAGGGACGCTAAACAGCTCAACCTAAACGAAAACGGCCAGTAGTTTTCCCAGTCATCCCAGTGTGGTATTTTCACTGCACTATCGTTCACCGCTGCTTCTTCGCCCTTTATTTACCTTTCCACACTTCCACACCACAATGACGGAAAACGGAAACAACGGAGTCCTGCGAGCAGTGCAATGAAAGGCGAGAACCGAGCGACAAAAAAAACAGGACACAGTTCCAACACGGAACACCAGTTAGCCACTTGCCTGTCGCGTTCCACTAATTATGACTTTGTGCGGTTTGCTTTACTCCAACCAGGCCCGTCGTCGGTGAGCCGATGGTTAGTTTCCACTTTCCTACTTCGGTTGGCGCTTCCGGTGAAGCCAACACTCGGCCATGTGCTACAAGCGGCCCTTCAGTCATTGTTACATCCAGCAACCGCTGCAAACTCACAAAAAAAGGGGCTAGTCTGTTGCAGTTCAATTTTAAAAGGACTCTAGCTGGACCGGGTCCTACTGTGGCAGCGAAAGAAAGTGAGCACTCGGAACAGAGGATTTTCCACAAACATGGTCCCTACACGTCCCTGCACACGCTGGTCTTTTTAGGTTTCGCGCTATTTTAAACTCAGCACCGTCGGAGCTGCATACGATACGGATGTGGAACAGAACTAGGTCCTGTTGTTCGCAATGTTTGCCAATGGCGGAAAGGCAAGGATAACGGAAATACAAGGATATCATTTCCAGCTCATCCTTGCGTATCTTTCCATAGCTCCCCGGCCCACGGTGGGGTTGTATTTTTGAATACAAAAATCGGCCAGCTAGCCATTGAAAAGGACGGTGAGGCGGTCACCTTTCTCTAGCCGTTCCAGTTTGCTTTCAATCGACCACAGAATACCGCCACAACTCCCCTGGATGGCCGGTTCGACCGCAAACTCGGAACCGGGGAAAACGCTCCTTTGGTCAGCGTTGAACTTCATCGTTGTTGTAGTTGTCGTCGTCGCTTTTTGTGGGTTTGGTGGTGATAAATGGAAACAGGGTTGTTATTTTATTAATTTGTTGAAAGGCATACGAACCGCAAGCAACACTTTCCGGACCCGGTTCAGTTGGTTTGAGAGGATTCTCTTTTTATTTATGTGTACCCCCGGGGGGGTAACCCACTTTCAACTACACCGACTAGAGGATATGACGATTTTTTAAACGATGTAACTGTCAATAATTTATTACTTTAAGGCTTTCATAATACCATACAAATCACTTTTTCAAAGCTCTTCAATATTTTCACAAAGAAGGTAAAAAACAGTCCTAAAAAATGTTTTTATTTGCTTACTAGATAGCTTCACTTCAACTTGCAAAGGATCCGTAAGGAAGAGAGAAGAAAACATAAAAGTCTTAGATAAAGAGTGAGATATCGTAAGCAGTAATCGTTGTCCATAATTGAGGCACATTAAAAAACTCTTACGGTCAACTATCGGTCGCTTCGATGGCACGCTTGCCCATGCCGTTACGGACAATTTATGATAGGCCATAGGACTAATAAACAAGAGGGCTTCATAAATAACAGCATGAAGGACACACAAGAGCCGTAGCAGTTTACATCTCGAAAGGCGGCGTTCCGGGGTCAGTCGATGGGAATTTTATTCCAATTGCCCATGGAATCTAAGGACCTGGATGCGTTGATGTATGTGTGCTTGTTAATCGGCATAGTGCTTGAACATTACATCCAAACTATTATCAATTTCCTAGCTCACGCTTCATTTGACAAATGTTGGAGATAAGTTGAACGTATCACGTCACATTACCGTTTGATATGGATCATAAATAGCACACTTTCCATGAGTTCACCCGTCATCCCAGATAAATTACTTAATTGAAATTGAAGAGCAAACACAATTTTGTAAATCTCTTCTGGGAATCATCACACACTAAACTCCGAACAATACCATAGCAGCTGAAAATATATTCTCAAACCCAGCATCAGCCCTCCAGCATGAGGAAAATCGCACCGTCTCTGCAAGCATCAATTAAATATTTACCCCTTTCGTAACCGTTAACTCAAAATATGTCCCTACGCGCCTGAAATATATCGCCGCCACATCGTCGAGGCAAAGCTGGGCTCAGATTCCGTCGTTACTTTGAGTAAATCGCGATAATCAGCGCGATGAGGTACGCACTATGGGAGGTGTTATCTGTTTAACTTATAACATTTATTAAATGATTAGATGTTAATGAAAGTCATAAAGATGTTTATGAAAAATGAATACAAAATCCATCAAAATATAAAGTTTTTTAATTATTCCAATTTTTGAAAGCAAATGAACTTGCTCGAAAATTTAAAAAATAAACTCAAACCAAAAAAATTAACCGGAAAATTAAAAACTCAAAATCTCGCTAATTTCCCTAAGTTTCATAGTTTATCAGTGCCAATACCAATGGGGTAAAATATCAGTAACTCCATGAGGATTCCCAAATTCTTTCCGGGATGATTTTACAAATACACCACACGCACAACTTGAATAAATCTCATATCTAGGAAACGCCTTTTCTTCCGGACCCCTTCTTTTCGGCTTGTGTTAGGTGGTTTATGAGCTACCAGCGCCAACCAAACATACGGTCTTTGACTTTCCACGGCGACCATAAAGAAAATCGCTAATCCAAAAATGGCTACAGCTCCAGAATGCATTGAACCGTCCGTGTGAGGGGTGAGGAATTATTGTAGATTTGGAAATTATTAGCATCCATATTTCGTACTTTGCACGCTTACGCACGCGCTTAATCTCCTGCAAATCCTGCTCGCAGAAGTGCCGGCACACGTACCAAAGTATCGAAGTGGTCCCTTGGCCTCGTGCCTGAGGTTTTCCAGTAGGCGTCCTCAACCCGCGCGCTAAATTCCCCTTCCATCCTATGGCGGAACGGATGTGTTGTTTGTCGGAAAGACCCCCCAAGGGAAAACCGCACAATAGAGAGGGGGGGAAAACCCCCACGGTTACCATCGGTATTGGTAGCGTAAGACAACAGAAACCACGCTACCCCCGGCCCGTCCGCTGCAGCTGGTCTTACAGCAACGGCAGAGATTCGGTGAAACTTTGGCGAGAAGTTAATAAAAAATTAACAACTACTCGAGGGAAATTCGTCCGTACTCCGCAACCGATGGTGCTACCGCCGACACCCCCCGCTGCTGGAACGTCCAGCGAGCGCGCTCGCTAACTTTTCGTAGCATTTGGTTTCGACATGCCGGTTCACCAGTGGTGACAAGTAGCAGCATCGGCATTGAATAAGTGTGCTCGTGCTGACAAAATTATCTTCGTTCCGTGCAAAGTTTCGCGTGCGAAGATGGGCCCAGGCTGCCGGCATGCGGACGGTGGGGGGGGAAGTGTCGGCCGGGTGCCGAGGCCGAAACCACACCGAATCATAATTTGACACGTTCCGGTGAAGCAGGTTTTGCTGTATAGGCATATCTCTCAGGATAAAAATGTAAAAACAGAATGTATGTCACTACGATACAGCAGAATTCCCATGTTCGAGGATGATGTAGTGTAAACAAGAACAACATATGGGTCCCAAAGTAATTCACTTCTTTCCATGCTTTGCCTGGAGTATTTTGTCGTAGTCACAGGTGACTCGTTGGATTTAATTGTAGAACATTTTATTTTTCTTTTTTGAAAGGTTTTTTACTACGATCGAAATAGATTACGATTGAAATAAAAGCACAACATGCCCCTTATCTCAATGAAGCTTTTAATTTTATTGCATCTAGCAAGCACTAAGCTTCTTAGTTAGTCCATACAAAAGAACAAGCCATTGCCTAAATAATCAAGATAATCTAAACAGTGCAATAGCAAACACCCCGTAACACGGTCATGAAACATGCAGCAGCTAAATTGAAATCGCACACCGAAAATATATGCATCCTTCCAGCATTTTCCACCACCGCAACCGTCGAGCTTCGGAGAGCACGTCACCGCGTCTAGTTGGTCAACGAAAATGGAGCAATAAAATGTTAAACATACACCCGTATTATTCATGTCGAGCCAAACGGGTGCTACTCATTCGCTGCCGACCGGACGGACGATTTATTCCAATTGACACTCCCAGCTCCTTTTGCGAGCAGAACCGAGCGCAACCTCCCGTGGCGAGCAGTTCGCCAACAATCGAGGACACCATACCGCAGGTTTAGCTATTCCAATAAAATACAAATATTTACTACCCGCTCGACGAAATCGGAATCCCTCCGTATCACGAGTTTTCCCACCTCTCGGACGGGTGTCACTTTCGTTTTTCCCTTTCAATACCGCTTGGGACTGAGAGAACTCCTCCAGGTACATTTGCATCTTCCTAGACCAAGCTCGTACCAGCCGGGTTAAATAACACTCCTACTCCTATTAGTCTACCGGAGTGCTTCACGTCTTACGCTCTATGGACTCGCGACGATGTTCATGTTTCGCATAGATTAATCTTGTTCAGAAACAGATTTCCCAACAATGTAAATTGAAAAATAGTATGCAATAAAGTCGCCAAGTAATGGGACGCTTTCACGCGCCACTTCAAACTATGGCGAGGGGTAAAGCGGCCACCATTAGACTGTTTTATTTTTTTTATCAAACCTTCTATTTGTTAGCAAAACTTCACACCCTTCCCGACACATTCTTGTTTGCTTTTGCTTTCCCACTTTTTCGGTACTCTAATTTTTTATTTTGGAACGAATTTTCGATTTTTAGTGCAATCATTCCAAATTGAACCATCACACCACGGGATAGCTGTTTACACGCCCTCATTATTTGTTTATGTTTAAAAGATCATTTTTAGTTTACAAGCACATTTTGGTGCAATCCGTTTTAAATTTTTATGAAATTTCATGAGTTTTGAGTTCTTTTAATTTGCAAAAATAAAAAAGATTATATCTGTCAAATTACATCAAATTGGATCTCTGATGAAGCAACTATGAGCAAATAATAGTCGTGCTCTTAGGATTGTTTTAATGACAAAATTTCTTCTATTTCTTACAATACTTACAATCGGAAACCATTCCATTTTCTTATCTTCTCGTTTGTCGCTTGTTAATATCGACGGATTACATCACCAATCAAACAATAAATACGTTTCCGCTATGGAGGCAACCCTTATCCCAAGCAGTCGAGCAATGTTTCCAAGGAATTGTTCAAATCTTTATCACCCAATCGAATTCTATCAGCATCGTACGACGAACGTCAATCGAATACCTATCCACGTAAATAAATTCCCACGAACCTCGCAGATTATAAATCATCCGACGCTAACTCGCGTTTTGATGATGGATCCGACTCCCCGTCTCCACTTCGCCACCCTATTTCTCCCCCTTTCGATTGAAGTGTCACGCGTTTGTGTGAAACATTTTCCAATTTGCGCCCCGCGTGCGTCAGAGTGTCAACGGGGTGTCGTATTATGTTCAAATAATTATTCATCATAATTAGCACAATAATTGATCGATGACTGAGGCCTTCTCACCCTGCACGTCGTGTGTGATTGTGTGTGTGTGGGGGGAGCTAATTTCAGTGAATTTGCACACGACCTGAGCAAGTTCGAACAGTAATTGCGGAGCATTGGATGAAACGGGGCCACTTTGCAATACGATCTACCGTGCGAGCTCCCGTTTGGTTTGGGCTGACTTGCGAACCATTTTCCCGCGGGACACAAAGGGCCGGCCAGGTGGAATGTGGGTCCGGGGCAGCACGGTTTGTGGTGGCAAGAAGCATTCCTACTGCTTGTGTCGTGAGTGAAACCTATTCCGTGCAATTACCTTCCGATGATTTATGGCTCCGGTCGCTGAGCGAGGCGATGGCCGAACGAAGTCATCACGCGGAAACGGTGAACGACGAGCCACATTCCAGCCCACCCCCCCCCCCCCCCCTCCACACCCTCCCCCTCCTCAAGAAGGAAAATCGAACCCCTTCACGCGCGCGCAAAACCGATAAGAGACGCGCAAATAGGGCAATTGGAAAATAGAACGATAAATAATACAGCCATAAGTACCTGTTGTTGTTTATGTGCTTCGGTGTTATTTGTCTTGCCCGCTTCCACGGTCCACGGCACCAGTCGATGGCGAACCCCGGGATCCCTCCGAGTTCCTCCACTTCCGGTACACCATTCGAAAGTTGCCCACAAGTTCCGGCGTGCTCCGCCAACCCCATGCCTTCCGAAACGTTTGCCAATTGGAGAAAGATTCACTATCCTCTCGCCTAAGGAAAACCTCGGGCAGGAATCTTTGAGCTTTCCTTGCGACCTCACACCCAAACTCTCACCTTCCTCGCGTGTATTGGTAACACGATAATCGTACATCGATCCTTCAAGCGTTCTTCGTCGGCTAATTCATCCGGAAGCAAATTGGAGCTGGCTCGTTACAGACGCTGATAGCTGAGCTGGGTTTCTCACTGAAGGCTCTGGGTAGCGGTTTCGTTTGCCTGTGTGTAGACTATCTCGCCCGTGTAGAACGGAACCTGCAAGCGCAACGGTTCCGGAACTACTCGAACGTACCGCTTCCAATGGTTCGACAATCGGAACCCGTTCGCTTTCGCTCGCTCGCTTCAGCTTGGACAAGTGAGAAAATTGTGTCTGAACACGCTTCGGCGGAGGGATAATTTTCCGTGTGCGTGTGAACACTAACGAGGCGAAGACGAATGTGAACCCTTTTGCCGCGCGGAAACCCCAAGCCCTTTGGAGCCTTCCCCCCCTTTCGGGAGCCAAGACGCGTGCATAAATAAATAAGTAAAATCAAACTCAGGCGTTCAAGCGAAAATCCAGGATAAGCCCGGAAGAGAGATGTCAGGCTCGTAATAAATCAATGGGCGCTGCTCGGGAAAAGCGAGCAACCTGAACCATTGTGTCATCGGCGGTTAAGTGATTTATCATTTGTTGAATCGGTTCAATTTATGTACACAACTCCCCGGATCCGGTTGTTTGGAGGCAATCGAGCAAGCTCGGGTTTGTAATGTCAATTCACTCTGGCGAAAGGCTGTTTTATGGGTAATTTACATTTTATACGATTGATCTTGGTTGTCATTATTATTATTACAAATTATAAGGTTCACATTAACACTAGAATACATTGCTTTGGAAACTTGCCCGAATGCTTTTTAGGGGTCATTCTGACCCCTATTTGTAAAACGCTATAACATCACTATTTTTGAAGATAATTTTATATTTTTGAGATAGCAAATGACGCCACTAATTGACCTTAAAGATGTGGATTTTAAAATTTTCAAAGGTTTTTTTCCGTCCTGTGCCGTACCCGAGCGTTTCGAAGCGTTATGCGGGATACGTTACTATGGGAATTGACGTTCTTTTCGATCGTTGAGGCCAAATTATAGCGTCATTTTTAATTGCAAACAATGATTTTTCTTTTGAACACACTTTTTTTCTGCATTTAAACTACTGATTTTGAATAAGTAAAAGTTGTAAAAAACTCAATTCCGATCGTTTTTGCTTTACACCGAGCTAGCGCAAAGAGAAAAAAATGCATCGAAAAACCAAAAACGATAGTCAACAAACATATCAAAAAGTAATAGTTTACGGATTTGAAAAATCTTCAAAAATAGTGAAGTTTAGTGTTTTTCAAATAATGACCCCTAAAAATCATTCTAGGGATAGTCAAATTGGTTCTCAGAACTGGTCGAACAGAAAAATCTGAAATTTTTGTTTTAAATGTAGCTTTGGATTTTAAGAAAAGCCTTTTTTTTGGAAAAATATTCAGCCGTTTTCAAGATATTAAAATCGAAAATTGTGTAGGGTTCAAAATGACCTCAATGCGGATTCAAGTGTTAACGAAACCTACTTTATTTTGTGCAATTGGCCGTCGTTAGGGTTATTATTCGTATTATTACAAATAATTATGTAAACGCAACATGTATCCAATTCAACTGGTAGGTACAAAGATGGTAGGCATATATAAGGGTTCAATTTTAAATTTAATTACTTCCGATTCCGGTGTGACTCATTGAATCCCGAAGTAGGAAATACTGAATCCTGAAAGTGTGTCTCAGCTATTACCTCAATAACACGAAATTAATCGATACAGGAAGTAACTTGCAAACAATCCTAATTCCTGATTAAACATTTACTTAAACTGTCGATAGTAATACCGTGCCTTCCGAAACCGACACAAGGCCATGTAAGCACGACCACCGCAAAATGATTGCTCATTCCCAACCCCCTCAAACCCCCCACCTACACGCTGGCCGAATGTCGTTGGTTCGGAAATTTAGTTTCCAATTCCAAAACTGCCAACTTCTGATGGCATCAGCCCCCGGCGGGTTCTAGCGAGCCTGTAGTTGAGTCCCTGTTGCATTACAGCGTACAGCGGGCTGTACTTTGACTTAAAATGCCGACCCCAACACGAACGAACCCAACGTTTGCCGTGGCAGGAAGATACGAAGTTCCAGCGAATCGAACGAGAATTGCACGAAGCGGAAAAGCCCACGGGAAGCGACACACACTCACACATACACAATTTGGGAGCCATGGTGAAGCCTCAACGCCGATGGTAAGCGCCATCAAAGTGCATAATAAATCATGCTCAAATTCGCCCGGCATTCGACGCGTCCCGGGGCTTTCCCCCGAAAAGCGGCGACTGGAAGCAGCTCGTTCCGATCCACCTTGCCATGGTGAAGTTGGTGTGTTTTTTTTTGTTTTCCTTTTTCCCGATCCTCATGAAGTGAATGCCACGGCACGTACCGTTTGGCCACATTCCAATGAATCAATACAGTATTCGACACGAGGAAAGCGGAAATCCTGCCGTCCTGCCCTCCTCGTGTTAAGGAAATTGTACATAGTGAGAGAGAGAGAGGGAGAGATAGTGCAACCGGAGAGAAGTGTGCACAAGTGTTACAACATTTACAACACCCTACCCCCGTGAGAAAGAGCGGGGGGAAATCCTTTTTCCCGGTCGGGCCCGCTAAACAAACTGACACCGACCGACTGCTTGCCTGCGTGCCGGGAGTCGGAAAAGCGGTAAAGCAATTTGTGCACGATGATGGAAAGCGTTCGCTGTTCGATTTTCGGAAATAAACCGAATTCCCTCGACGCAACCGGGCCGCTACAGCCGCTGCGAGAAGCATCAACGTTCCAACCCACTCGTGACATTGAAGGGAAATCCGAACCGATGGTGCTCTTGCCCGGTTCTGTTTTTTTTTGCTTGCTTTACTTTACATTTCATTACTCCAAAGGATTTATGTTGGCACAACACCGTGCGACTCGATTGCACTTTCCTCGCATTCAAGTGACCCGTTTTTTCCCCCGCCGCGGGACCGACCGACACCAGTGCGCCGTGCTGTGAAAATTTGACGCGGGAAGGAGAAAGGCGCTAGCTTGTGGCTGTTCTTTATGAACGGCGTGTATGAGCGCGGGGTCGGAATGGGACGCGGACCCGGCAGGCAACATCATGTAATTTAAATCAGCACTGGGACGGTTCGAACGACGACCACGGGGCTTTTGGTGGAGAGTGTCTTGGAAATGTGTTCGCGAAAGCGAGATTGAGCATTGATTGAATGTTTCACATTAAAGTGTTATGCTGCGATCCAATAGGTCATCTTTAAATAGACGAAATCGGGGAGAAAAACATCAAAATTGCTTAGATTTACTGCAGGTAGAAATTAATGGAATTCAATTCGATAAAAGACATGTTTGCAGAGGTAGATCAATATATTCTATGATTTGATTTATAAAGTCCATTATAAATGTTTGCAGTTAATGGATTTACATGAGAAATATCAACAGATAAATTTAAAATAATGTTATAGTTTGAAGCCGCTTTGATGTCATTTAAAATTTCCAATCGAATTTTGATTCAAATTACCAAATATTTTTAAAATTCAGCAACAATATGATGTGATAGATAATTTACATTTCCTTTTCCACTTATTTGCATGTTGTTGTATATGTATTTTGAAAATTTATTAAATTCACTTAACCAATCCAAACAAGCTATAAAATTTCCCTGATTATCCGAACCATGCTGTTCATTATGGTCTACAAATCCTACACCGAGACGGCATAATAGTTTTGTATTGGAAATTAATCTTTTAAATACTTTTCTCCAATAATTTAATTTTCTTTTCTTTAGTTTTTAAACAGGAAAACCTAACAAAACATTAAAAACTTGTTGTCAACAAAAATATCAAAAAGTATCATGAACTATTGAAAACATGAGTGGATTTAAAAAAAAAATAAATAAAGAAAAAAGAAGAAAAACTTATTATTCAAACCATCTTATATAGAATTTTCAAGTTTTATGTAATGAATAGAAAATCTATCTATCTGATCAAATCAAATTTAAACGAATCTCATTTCGTTAAACGATCTATCTCGCACATTTTAGTCACCAACGAGTTGTAAAGTTCATTACATACAAGCAATGCACTAACCACATTCATTCCATGACCACAAGCGAAACCTCCGATTACAACGTTAATCGCGCAACCTCCGACCCAACGGATTAAAATAAAGTACATTATTTTATTATTTGTATGCGCTTCCGCAGGTACCAAACTACTATCGAAACAATTACACTTCCATTCCACTCGAAAACGCTCAATAATGCACGACACAAACCCCGTGCGGTGGAGTAGGTACACTTTTAAATCCCCATTTTACATGTAATTTATTTCAATGGATACCATCGGGGGTTTATTTGATCCGATTTGGGATGCGGGGTGACTGAAACAGTGGGATTTGGGAAAACGGTGGGCAATCAGAAAACCGCCAAACTAAACATGAAAAAATAAAACCCACTCACGGAACTAGTGTCTGCGTGCTGGAAGCCAGGAAAAAGGGGTGCAAAATAGAGGCCAAAATCTGTTCCAACCACAGAGGGGTTGTGCAAAAAAAGTGAAACGGCATTTCCTAATGTTCATTACGATGATGTATGATGCATGACAGAGGGTCATTTATAAAAACCCGTTTCACAATCTTCCCCTACCGGCCAATGGGTTAGGAAAAACGGGAGGGCGCTGGGTTTTCTCGCTCGATTTTTCATTCCCATCCGTGGAACCGATGTAGGAGCTTCCACTTCCAGGTCTTACCGTTTCTTCATGATGGATGGGGTCAAGACACGCTTCCGGAGGGGCACCGATGTGTGGAAGGTGAAGGCAGATATGTTGTATGACGTTCAAATTAGCTTTTCCTTGCACCGTGACGGTGGTAAAGAATTGAGAATTACTTCCAACCGCATGAACGGGAAACAAGAAAGAGTTCGATATAAATATTTAAAATGTGCCAGAATACATAATGTAACATTTGAGGGCTTGTAGAACAGAAATGGCAACCAGTGTTCGGGGTTCTTTTCAGCGTGGAAAACACATATCAGTCGATCAGTGAGCACGAAAAGCAGGATACGTTTAACGACCTTGGACAAACATGATTGTTACACGAGTCGCGGCTAACGCGGGAAATTTTTTTCCGCCCCGGGAAATGCTCCATAAACGCTTACACTATCGGATGCTTTAATCTTCCCCATTACGAGCACTATTTCACACCCCATTACATTCGTGCGGATGTGTGAGTATTTCAGCGTAAGTGCAGCGCTTTTCATCTGCTGGCCCGTGTCAAACGAGTTGTGGGTTTTCCATCGCGTTTCCCGTAGCGCCAGTTCGAAACGAGATAAGCCGAATATGGTGGTGAGATTTACGAATATTTTTATCGCCCGACTTTCACTCGAGAAAATTAACTTTCTTTTATGAGCCTCTCAAAGAAGAGCGCTGCACGACATTTTTTTTTCTGGAACACGTTTGAGGATGTCACCCAGAATTCCTTCTGCTGGTGTTCAAAAACAATTCCCAGAGAGACAGTCACATTTGCTCACCGTTTGAAAAATATGCTTCGAATAAGAAGAAAACATCATATCGTGACGGGTCTGTTTGTTTTCATCGGCTGCCTTCGGGGCTAGTTTCCTTTGCCAAAACCCCCGAGGGAGATTATTTCTTCCTAAAGCAGCCGGCAAACGTAAAGACAAACGACCCCATTTCCACCGAGGCAGAACCACTTGAAGGAAGCCGAACGGCGGCTCATGCCATACATCCGGAAGCTATTTATTGAAAGGTAGGACACCTTCGCACAAAACACCCATCCCTTCCCCTCCAACCCTTCGGGGAAAAGATCCTTTTTTTTGTCCCTTCGGATTAAATCCTCACCAAAGCGCTCCTTGCACAGACAAGCGGAATCATATCATTGTCATTTGAAATCTTTCGAGTCATCAATGGAGGAATAAAACACACATACAGACATGCACAAGGCACGTTCCTACCACCACCGTAGCTGCCCGGTTTTCCAAGGAAATATATAGAGTCTAGACTCCACGCTGGAGTGGACGACTTGATGCCATTTCGCTCCTTGGCCGTATAATTGAGTGCAATAAAGAGCGAATCATTTTCCCTTCCGAACAATAGCACAGCGAACATCCACGCACACACACACACACACACACACCGGGAGATACACCAGAGACACATTTCGTTTCCATAATATCCATTCTTTGCCACCCCTTAAGTTGAGCAAAACGATCGACATCGTTGGCGATGCCTTCGACGGCGCTGGGATCCCTCGAGCCCGAGGAAAATCTTATCCTTCGGGGGACAATCTTCAGCGGTGCTTGGAAAAAGGGGCCACCAAAGTGAAATGCAACGATAGGGGTGGGATTAAACCGGGCCCGAACAGGTCGTCCCGGCCGGGGGATTCTGCTCCGCTTAACGGACTAATCGCAAACGGCAACCACCGGAACTGTCATCCTCCTGTCATCCGTCCATTGGCGTCCAATTGGGCGTAAGTAATGAAATCAATCACCCTCGATGAAGTTCGCAAAGGAAACAAACGCAATCCCGTGCACCGTGAGGCAGTTTCAGCGGCGGAGGGAAATTTCCTTAAACGATGGAAAAAGGTCAATTTGTTGGATATGGTTGTTTGCACTAGACCACAATCAATCAATAAAATGACTTTTTTATTACGAACTGCCGGCCATCAATTAGCCTTCAATCCACTCAAATAACTTTCACAAACAATCGATCCATAAAGTCCATCGTACCATCATGTGCATGTTTTCAAGGTTCATTTTTCACAATTTAATAATTTTCGATACAACTTGTGTCAAGTGTTGAATCTTTTAATCTCTGCTTTTTATTCTATCCACCGACAACCAAACATAAGCTCCCAAATAGGCTTGGAAAAGTCGTAGATTAATTAATTCTCCTATACAAAATTAGATTTATATAAACTCGCGTAGTAAGGCTAGCAAAAAAAAGAATACTATGAATGAAATTGCATTTTCCATTTTCCCACACCCGCAAGCCAAACTTTTCACCCTCACACACACACAAACAAACCTTGCCATATTTAGCGCTTCCGAGGGCAAACGGAAAAAAGCGAAAAACATAATATTTCAGCCCGCTAGCACCCGTGTTACAATTAGATTTGTTTCGCAAAACAGAAACATTTTATAATGAGAAAGTTTAGCGAACGTCCTTTGGCTTCGTGTTTCGACCCGGCCGCGGAAAATCCAAACCCAGGCCGCCGCGAGCCCACTCGCGAGAGTAACAACAACTAATGACAATTGTTTTGCATTTTCCCCCTTTCCTCCGCTCCCGGTCCCGGTGACTTTTCTTGTAAGTTTTCGGGAGGGAGTCCGGTTGGTAGTTAAATTTTATTGTTTTATTTCACCACTTTTCCGCACAAGTTCGCCCGGAGCGGGAAAATGCCCATTCTGCCGTTTAATATTTTTAAGCTGTTCGTGCGCTAGGGAGGGGAGAAGGAAGGTTGTTAAAACGAGTTCTGTGGAACTCCGCTTCTTCCCTGGCCCACCCAGGGTTGCATTTTGCACTCGGGCACTCCCGGGGTGAGTGCATCCCACCTACTTTTGTAAGTAATTTACGATGCGCTTACCACAAAGCGGCTCACGGGCCGGGAAACACACACACACGTGTCCGTACGTGTTAATGCGGGCACGTGGGAAGAAGCGAGCGAACGGAGAAGAAATACCAGTTAACTGATGAGTAAAATTGTTTGTAACGTTCCGACGCGAACGAGGTTAGTGGAAAACTACGATATGTAACGTTTCTAGGCAGAACTTTGAAGCTGCGAAAATAACCAAAGAAAAGCAAAAATTCATTAAACTAGTAATTTATTTCACCTCGTTCAGTAGCATTTTTAAGTCCACTTTTAAAGTTTTTACACCCATTCAAACACATTCGAGGAAAAGTCCCTAATATACGTCCGTTCTTATTTTAATTGGTATGATGCCGGTTTCTTATAAAAGTTTTATAACAAACAAGCTGACCCAACGAACTTTGCCTCGTCCAATATTAATAATACGCTAATATTAAAATAAAAAAGCATTGGAACTCAAAGAAAGCCCCTTATATTCGGTGATGTTGACACATATCAAAAATAGATCCATCTTTAAGACACGCCACATCAGGCAAATCCAAAGAATGTTTATTTCAATTTATATGAGTGCAATGACCCAATGGCATCAACTTTTTAAAGGGATTTGTTTGGCGCAAAAGGAACAATTTATCAAAGCATCGTTAAGATTCAGTTTCTTAGTTTTAGTTGTAAATTGCATATTTGATTTTATTATATGGAAAAAAGCCGTTTTTACAATTCTTCCCATTTTCTGGATTTCCCTATGGGAATTTTCCTTTTTCTTCTAACTCTTCTTTGGATAAAAAGAAACATCACCAAGACATCTTCAAGATTTCAAAGGAAACAAACCACCAGAAGTCTTAATAATCAAATAAAACAAAAGGAACAAATCACCAGCAGACTTCATTGCGATAAGTCCAACCGTTTTGTAGTTCTCGTTAGGGAAGGTAAAAAGCCGTTTTTATCGAATTTTCCTATTTCCCGGCTTTTTCTTGGAAATTTTCAAATTCTCTTTTTTCCTAAACCTTCCTTAGGTAAAAAGGAACAAAATCGGAGGTCATCAAGATTGGTCAAGCCGATTTTGAGTTTTAGCATCACGAACAAACAAATAGTGATTTTAGTAAAAAATACAAAACAATCTCACTCCGACGGTAAAAAAATACAAGCTATACAACAGAAGTTCAAACTAAATATGTCCAAAAAATCTCGTCTTACAAGAGCCCCCGGGGCCAACACCAACACTGTTTACTGGCTGGCCCACACATGAATCAATAAAACTGTTGACTTTTACGATAGCTATTTGTCGGCATCGCAGTGGTGGAAGCACGCCGGACCGGGACCGGGAGGCCCATCTTTCTTTGACCCCCTCCCCCCAGAAAGGTTGCTCCAGGGCAGGCGTCTAATTATAAACAGCACCTCATCATAGAACGTGCTGCACACGGTAAAGCATGGCCGCACAAAACCGAGGCCGGAATAAAAAGGCCAGCGGGAGCGAAAACCTGCTGATGGCCGTAAACCATCTCAGCTGTTAAGTTTATAAACAACCTTTTTTGCGCTTGTTCCCCCGCGGCCAGGGCCAAGAATAATCGTCCGAATCGATTGTTTACGCGTTGTTTACCGGACCGGTACGTGGACGGTTTTCGTTTTCCGGGCCGCCGTTCTCATAAACAAAACGCCCAGTAAAATTTCCTCCCGATCTCCCGATCCGGTTCCGATGCTAAATAGGTTTTTAATTATATTGACCTAAAATTTTACAATCCACCCGTGGCTCGTAAAAGCTCGATCGTTTTGATCGATTGCAACGAAGCGGATCGGTTCGGTCTGGTATTCCCGAGAGCGTTTTTCGACCATATTTCACTTTGGTAAAGTGCCAGGCCGGGTCGGAATCCAGCTACTTACGTATCTGAAGACTTAGACAGTACACGGCCTGTGACGTCATCGCTGGACGCCAGACGTTCCTCTACTTTATTGACGGATGCTGTAGCAAGTCGACGATCATCTTTTAGCACTGGTTTTTGTTGATCGCGTTGGTTTCTCGCTGTTTTCGGCTGATCGATGACTTGTGTTGCGCAGAACTAATTGATGATTGAAACAGCCTGAAAAAAAATAATAAAAAATATTTATAAACATGATAGCTAGGAACATTAATTACAAGAATTTAGTACAAAAACTTAAATCGTACTTATTAAAGTTGGTATCCCCCTTCGTCGAATAAAACCACCCAAATAAACATTACTAAATAGAACCTCGTTTCCCAAATTGGACGAGTCAGAAAACATAACTACAAGGTACAACCTTCAGGGCAATTTAGATTATATTTCCCTCGGGTTACCTCGTGAAAAAAAAGGGATCGCCTGCCTTCGTTGGCGCAACGTCTTGGAATGAAAGGTTTAAAATTGGATTCATAAACCATTTTCCTCAAAAAGTAACCTTTTCCACCGTGAATTGAGATGGGCGTACTGAAAACGGGACTTTTTTTTCGGAGTATTGGTCCTGCTTCATTTTTTATCTTCCTAATGGCACGGGTTCGGTGTACCTTTGTCTTGACGAACATGTCACGGGGGAAAAGGGTTTTGATAGAACGATAGTAACCCGAAAGGTAAGTTTTCCGTACATCCTCCGTGGTGTACATGAAAGGATTGGTAGAATTTTATTTTATTACTTTCAGTACTCCTTTGTACGAAGAAAAAAAAAAGGGAGTGTTCATCCTCCAAGGAATAAAGAATGCCTTTGACACAAGAGCTGCAAGTTGAAATGAAATTTAAAATATACACAAAACGAGCTACAGCGTGGGGGATAATCTTCTGTCGTACTCCTTTAAGGCTGACTGTTCCATGCCTCTTTCGACTCGTACCGCTGTTCTTTCGACGATGTTCAACAAATGCATGAATAATATATAGCTTGAAATATCGTTTTAATAGCGGTTTGGAAAACGAACAAAAGATTTCAAGAGCACCGATTGCTCACGGAGTCAAGGAGAAGGGGAGTGGAACGCAAGAGTAATATCCTGAATTCGTCTTAAATTCCAACAACGCGTTCTGTTCATAAATTTCCATACCCTTAGTGCGAGTCTAGCACTCAGCTGGTACGCAGAACACCCTTTAAAGTACTAGCACTTAGTGTTGATAAAAAAGAATATCAAAGACAAATATATAAATGCAATTTACTAATATTAGGTTATACGTACCGAGACCAAGTATTAACATTGTTGAAGCACCCAACTTAAATTATTGAAAATAGTTTTCCAAATAAACCTTTTCTCTTATCTGTACCAAACATACCAAAATTTGAAGGGAACAAAACCATTCCTCAAATTTACAAGAAAATATCATTTAAATCATTAATCATGGAACATGTTTGTAAACACTTTGGCCCACAATTTTCCAACCCGCCAACTTACGTCGACGGTACAACTTCAATCAGCGTGTTCAAACAGTTCGAAACTCCAATCATCCGGGAGAACGGATTGCAAAGGTAAAGGCAGAAGAGCTCTTAGTGTCTTCTTGGTATGCTCAACAGTGAACAGTCTTTCACGCGACCGATCAAGAGACAAAAAGACAAATCAACGTCATCATCACAACCTGACGAAAATGTCCACAGGACGAGCTACCACAGACTAGCAGGGCGAGTCGACGTGAGAAGAAAACCTGGGGATACCGTAGACAAAGCGCCAACGACGACGCTGATATCTCCAATCGGCAGGAAACGTTGTCCCGGTGTAGCCGAAACGCTGCTCCGTTGTCATCGCGTACCTCTTGAAAGACCCGGTTTGTGTTCCAGGCATATAGATCAGATAGGAATGGGCGGAAGAAAACACAAGTACAAGTAGAAACCAGCAGCGAGCTACTTCAGCTTCGTGAAGGTTCGCGTTCCGTCCGCGAACTTCGACGCGAAGTTTGTGGAATAACTTTTCAACTTTGTCATAAATTCGCCAGCCAAACGAGCTCGCGGGCAAGAGGAAGCCCGACAAGAAACCGTAAGAATGATTAACGGCCTTTACAAGCGGGCCGGTTTGTAAGAAGGCGGTTTGTTTTAAAAGTGGCTCGGTCCAGGGAGGCATTCGCGGTGGGAAGATCAACGCGTCCGTGGCGCGGAGATTCAGAATTAAGTAAGTAACAAAAAGTTGCACAGCTTGAAACAAAGGAAACCATTGTCGGGGTGGCAGCTATGGAATGCTTTGGATTAGGAGCAAGCGCTAGGGATGTTTACCTCGCCAGGCTCTTGATGGTGTTGCTGGTATAGGCCGGTTGGTTACTGGATACTGGTTGGTTTCACTATCGTTTAGGGGATAAACATTGGTTCTAGTGCTGTATTGCAGTTGTTGTTCGAATAAACGATTCTTGATCATAATTTGACTCATAACCACTTTGGGTCAATTAAACTGGAACAATAGAAGCTGATCGCCTTAATAATTAGTGACAAGAAAAGTAATGTCACGAAAATGTATAACAAAAATGTAAAAGAATGTTCAATATATAACATATCCACAGTAACAATTAACTCATACAGAGTTGATCATGGGACTACATAGTGATGTGCCTTATGAATCATTAGCCTAGATTTATTCATATGAATCTTTCACATCTTTCGTTCAGATAGGTTCATGAATCTTTTGGGATTCGCAACTTCAAACTTTGATGAATTTTTCGAAACCTTCATAAATCATTCACGAATCTTCATGATTCATTCATTTGCGTGGATCAGGCGACCAAAAACAAAACGGGGAAGGGTTTCTCTCCCCAATTTTCGGCCTTCAGTTTTTTGTTTAACATTTATGAATCTTTGGAATTCATAAACCTCTCCTTGAAAGATTCATGAATTTCTAAAACAATACAAAGAATCATTTAGATGAATGAATATGCCTCATAAAATAAATACCTTATGAATTATAAGGCGAGATTTATTCATATGAATCTTTCACCTAAGATTCATTCAGATAAATTGTTGAATCTTTTGGGATTCGCATCTTCAAACGTTGATGAATCTTCAAAACCTTAATGAATCATTCACGAACCTTCGCGATTCTTTCATTGTCGTGGATCATGCAACCAAAAACAAAAAGGGGGTGGGGGGAGGGTTTCTCTACCCAATTTTTGGTATTTAACTTTCTGTTGTTCTTTTAACATTAATGAATCTTTTGGATTCATGAATCTCTAAAACGATGCAAAGAATCATCAAGATTAATGAATCTGAATCAGTATTACACAACTCTAGATTACACCTATTCCCACTTACAACGAGCATATTATATAAATTCATTCATCCCATGAAACGCACGAACTTCCACTCAATTTCCACACTATACCGCGCGAATGTAGGTTAAACGAACGTAAACATGAACGACCCCGGCAGACCCGAGCGAAATCAGTTTATCATCCTTCCATTGTGCCGCGTTCGGGCGACCACTAATTCTCGAAATATCTGCCACGAGCTCACCAAACCCCCATCATTATCCGTACTTCTACCAAAAAGCGGGCTGCGGATGGAAAGTGCAAGTGCTGTCCCCCCTTCCGCGTGCACAAAAGCGGCCAGCGTGTTACGGCCATCCAGAGTAAGCCGCAGCGTTGCAAGCGTACCATGGAAGTGCGCGGGATGATCCTCACTAAAATGGCCCCCTTTCGTCGATGCGGGAAAGCTGGTGAAAGGGTGCGGCGGTGGTGGTGGCACGCGAAACTGCGGGAAGTTTCCTGATGCCGGAACTCACTCTGACGGAAGAAGATTTATGGGCTCATGCAACAGGATATCTTCATAAGTGCGCTTACGCTCTTGCGGTGATCCTGACCCTCCGAGTGCGCGGTGGTTGAAAGAGTGACTCGAAGGCCATCCCAAATCTAGGGGATGGATAGGGAGGGGGGAGGCATTTACGTCATTGCATAATCGTTGCAAGAGCCGAAGAGACGTTGGACCGTGCACCGCGCGCGGTACTTTCGTATGCAAATCTCAAGCACGGAACTTCACCGTGTGCATTCGTCGACAGCGTGATGGGTACTCCTTCGACACCATGGAGGAGGTAAAAGGGACGACCATCAACTTCAACCACCCCAAGAAAAAAAACCAACCCCGAACCCGTTCACCGGAAGAAACCTCCCCCTCCTGCCTCGGTAGAAAAGGTGTCGAAAGTTTTCCATCAATCTTCGACGACGCCGTGCCCCGACACGTCATTCCCAACGGTGCGAAAGGTTAACTGTGCCGAGATTTATGAGGATTGTGACCAAACTTTAAAATCCCCCCCTCACTGACATATCCATGCACACACACACGCGACATGGAGGACGCGCCTAGCTAATGAGGTTTACTGACGCAGCGATGCTGGGGATTTCTTGCGACGTACGTGGTGATATGGGTGTTATGCACTTTTCTATTTTTGACGTTGAATATGGGTGAACTGGTCCATAAGTCGGCCCCTTGATGTGAGGGGATGAATCCAAGCAGAATAAGTTATCCCGATCATGCAACAGATTTGCATGTATTTACCAACCGCTCAGTCAGTCTACTTTCGGTGGTGTACAGTTAATCCGGCAGCTGCTTTGGTAGTGATTTATGCTTTTGCAGTGGAAAAATGTAAGCATCTCGGATAAAAATCCTCTGTTTTATGATTAATAAACATATACCCTCAAACTATGAAAAATGTTATAAAAGAAAGTCTCCATAGTTGTAAAGACAAACATTAAATAAATAAATTATTTCTCACAGAGAAAACAACAGATTTCTTGATGCAATTTTTCAAAATGTAGTACAAAAAGTGCACAACGTATTGAAATATATAGTTACTGCCGTTCAAGACGATTGATCTAGGTGTTCACTACAATTCCATCTACGTCACGTCGTTTTAGTTCAAAAATGACCAAAGTCAGATTACGCCGGTCTTTATACACGGGTAGTATAACTTTTCCATTCTATCGTTTCGAGACTTTTTTGAGAACTTTGTGCATGACAGATTTGTTGACAAATGATTGATTTTTTATTGGTTTTTGGTATTCAAATTCATATTTTTTTCATATTCGGTAGAAAAGCATTTCGGATCACCTCCAAGCAGATCTACGATCATAGAGTGAAGGTGAAAACAGGAATAAAATTGTTAAAACTGGTGAAAATAAAAAAACAAAATTTCACATTTCAACATTCACTAATTTTTGCGGGGTGGTCGCTATATACGGACAAATACGGTACATTGATGGACGCATATGAAGACCTTACGTTTTCTAGTTGAAAAGGTAAAATTTGTCAACCAGAGGTGTGAGAAAAATCAGAATACCCAACAAAAAAATGCGGCACATAAAGCACCGAGTTTCAATCAGAAAAAGAAAACATTCCTGTCAGTCATGTCTCAAAACCGGATGGATCCCAATTCATCCTTCATGGGTCACGTTCTTCATTCGAAAGCACAAACACACACGCGCACAAAAAGGGACACAGGCGAGGACCGGCAAGCGTATGAAAAATGCCGTCAAAACACGAACCGGATACCGTTAAGCCACTCACACGCACACCAAGGTCGCAAATGGCAGGATCATAGTTCACCCGATGGCATCCGATAAGAATCGGGGCCAGCTTTAGGACACTTACCTAGACCAACACACACACTCTGGAGGGAAGGTGATGGGTCAGTGTTCTCACGTCATCAGCGTTTTGTGATCCGTGCACAGTAGACGAGAAGGGGGGGTTTGCTTTTCTTTTCATTTCGTCGACACGAAAAACACAAGCAAATCGCATCCGCGAGTAAAAAAGGGAAAATGTTTTCGGGCGCGTAACGAACGCTCCGACAGATATTTGATTACGTTATTAAGTGAACAAATATCCTTTCATATCCTCGTCGATCTTTTGCTCGATCCTTTGCCTTCTCTGTCTGTCCCTTTCGTCGGGGGAAAGAAAATGTCTCGCTCCGAAAAAAAAGGGATTTCCCGACTTCCATACTTTTGGGCACGATATGTTTGTTTCAATCGCTAAACTTGTCACTCACACGCCCGGTCTGTGTGTGTGACTTTCTTCAGAAAAGAACACACGAACAGCGTGCGTTTGATGGGGCATTAAGTAGAAAGTTGTCACTCGGAAGGACATAGGAGAAAAAAAAGAACACCATTCGCAAACATGCTTCGAACACTCAATTTAATACACTGACAATGGGTTCCATTTTCAACACTTAGCCATTGGGGCTCGCAAAGGCAAAGGTTGTCCAACATTCCTAGAGCCCGGTTTTTTCTCCCATCCCTCGGACCACCACCACCCAACCCATCGTCATCATCATCAACGTCATCATCGAGCTTCTTTCGTGGTTTGACCAGAAGTACCGACAACGGGAAGATCCCCAACACTCGCACCCAGGATTGGCACAACGCTCGGGGCCGAGGCTTTTCGGAAAGACAAATTAACTTTGACCTCTCCCACCACCCCAACCCCCCCCCCCCCCTCCTCACCCTTTTTCCCCATCCATTCCTTCGAAGGGACAAACGGAAGGCGAAACATGTCGATTGTGTCATTGTGGTGCGCGCCGAGGACGAATAATGTCCTTAGGCAGTGCGTGCACTGGAAGTACGGAAACCCCCCCCCATCCCCTCATCCCTCCCCTCGTCAGTCATGTCTGTATCAATTTTTCGGTCAAAATCATTGCGCCAGTCGAAGCGGAAGGAAGGAAGAACCGGCCGATGTCGTCAGCAAACGGCCAGCACCAATCGTCTCCGTTCCGCTTCGGAGGAAAGTCGAGTCTCGTTTGTCTGATTTTCTTTGTTTTTATTCCGTGCGTTTTCTTGCCACTGCCAAGCCCGGGAGTGCGGGGACGAATGGATGTCGCTGTGTTTTCTTCGGTGCTTCGTTCTTCAAATTCTTCTGCGTCGTTCACTCTCGACCGGCCTCGTCACAGTATCGATTCGAGTGGGACAAGTGGGGCCGACATCACAGAAAAACTGTGCACGCAGGTTCAGATCGAAGAGACAACAAGCGGCGAAGCCGACCGGGCTCGATGCTCGGAAAAACGAATTACGAATCCACTTGGGCGAGCGACGCTTTAACCGAAACCGCTTGTGAACCGAATTCATTCGAACGGGGCGAGAGGAAGCAGGGGCGTCTAGGGTACTTAAGAACGATGGCACTCGATCAAAATCGCCCTCGGAGAACCAGTGTGTATGCTTTCACCGGCGAGATTGCTCCGGTCGAATAATGTTCGACAAGCCCGAAAATAACGGCAACGGCACAAAAATAATGAAACTTCATGGAGTGCACGATTTTCGGACGAGGAAAAAGCCACAACCGAAGGAACGAAGCGATGAAGCAATCGGTCTTATCGACGACCCTCCCGTGCAAAGCCGTGCTAATCTTTCGGAAGATTATCTGGAAGACTCGGGAAGAGTCCGTCGGCAGTGCTTTCGAGAGCACATAGATTTTAATTTGGCCAAACAAAGTGTGTCTGACGTTGCGAGAGCGAGAGTGGAGTGTTGAGGAGGAATAATTTAAGTGTCTTTTATTTACGGGTGTATTATGGAGGTTTATAAAACTTGCCAATAACTCTATTGCAAGCTGGTGACAAATATGTTTTTTTCTTGGATGATATAAGAAACGGAGGTAATAAACAATAAGGTTGAAATTTAAATTGTACCAAACTTCAACGTTTGAATTCTTCAAAGCATTCCTCTTTGCATTTTTTTTATTTCAGAAGCTTAGCTATAGTAATTCAAACGGTTTCCTAAAACATGACAATCACAATACGGCCACCATGGTGCGAACCATACGTTACAGCTGAGGGAATGAAAACCACATCCCTCCGGAGCCCCAAACTTCCACGTCCCACAGCAGCCCGTCGAAAACAACCCCCCAAAGAACATCGTCCTCTAGAAGCTCGAACCCCACCGGGTTGATGGGTTGATTCAGCCGGTGCACATAATAAACCAGCCAGCTGGCGGCAAAACAACGGCTTTCCACTGCCAATGCAACATACTTCGCCGTCAACCCCCCCCCCCCCCCCTCCCTTTCCTTTGTTGCACATTCCCCCTCGACAAGGGCTCCCGCGAACGCCAAAGTGAACGCTGTAAGCGAAACGTAGCCGCCATAACTTTGCCATGCTAAGTGATCCCAGTCGCTACAACAATTTCTTGCCTGCGGAAACGCACCCTTCTTCACCTCCCTTTCATGCGCGTTCCGGGTGGCCGGAGCACGGTTTTGCTATGCACCTACACTCCGCAAACAACGGAACTACCCACTCGAATCAAGGATCCAGCCGCCTAAAAACCCGCCAGGATGTGGATCGGAAACGATCGATGGGAAAGTGAGAGAGACAGAGCGAGAGCGAGAGAGAGAGAGAGAGAGGCCGGAAAACGGTGGCTGAAATCTGTTCCGGTATTTGCATAAACAACTTCAATATTAATTATGGCGAATTTATTGCTAATTTAAGACCGTACCGAAAACCGATGCGAGCCCGCCCGATTATTGGCCCGGCGTTTGGCTCGTGTTACTAACGGCTCTCTCGTGCGCCCATTACACCTTTAGTACAACACCCCCGGAAGCGTAAGCGTCCGTCCGGGTTTGCAGGTGTGCAAGTGTGACTCTTTCGCTTTCTCTCACTTCGATTGGCTCTTGCTTTCTCCCTTCCAAAACAAGTTGGAATACGGTTTAGAAAATCCATTTCCAATCGCACCTTCCGAAATATTTCGTCATTTTCACAGCCAGGACAATAGATACACCTACAGCAAACTATTTGACTGAACAGTGCGTTTTTGTTCCTCGAAACACAAATTCACCAATATTTTATTAATTTAAATCAGAGGTAGTTTAAAATAAGTTTTAAAATTAAAGAATTAAAATTAAAATTCAATGAATTTTGTTAAATCATATAATTGTGTGCATGTAATCACGCAGATCATTGAGGAATAGAGCCAAGCAGCTCACAACATTCATAATAGAGGTCATAAGCAATCTAATTAACTTCCTATCCTTTCCAGTCGAAGAGCCGATTTTTATCTTCTACCATAAGCAGCGATGAGTTTCTGAGAACTTCGCTACCTACGCGAAAGTAAACCATTTAATTAACTGCCCATGTTGGGATACTACTCTTTCGAGATGTTTCCTCATTTATGTTAATGTTTTTGCCATTTCTTTTCCTCTGTTCAAAGCTTTGAGTATACTCTTCTACTAAACGGTGCTTGCTTCTGCAAATACCATGCTGTGAGAAGCACGAGAATGCTAGCACCCATTTTTGTGTTCCATCACTCCCTCGCAACCATAACGAGTTATTCACGCCGGGCGGTAGCCACTTGTTTAGTGGACAACAAAACTGACGCATCGCAGGCGCGAAACTTGTCCATAGTGCCATCGCCCGGAACATCAGTCGGTGGATACTTGAAGAAAACATCTCCTCGACACCGTCACGGCACAAGCTAAAGGACATCATCGGAGCACTTACCACAACCAACCAACACTCTCATGCTCCCGTGTTTGTTGTTCGCGGCGTAAGTTTGTGCGTGCTTGTGTGTGTATGTGTGCGTGTAGGGTTGCATGTTTCAACCATCCCAGCCCATCCTCGCGCCCAGTCGCGTTTAGCGTGTTCGGCGAAGTTGTCTCTATTTTCTTCACCGTTACTTTATAATGTGTACACACTCGAGAGGACGATCAAAGGACATTATTTCTGCCGAGGCACACCTTTCCCCCCATCCGGCACTTGGGCGCCTTCTCCATCTTTACCGTTACCGCCCGAAGAACTTTCGAACAGAAAGGCCTCATTGGATGACTGGGAAGAAATTCGTCAAGGGCGAGCGCGGGAGGAACCCGGCGGGCCGGGTCGATGAACATGCATTCCCGTGCTGGTGCCACACGCGACAAATAACACCATAAACACCGTCGACGACAATGATGACGATGTTGTGCCGGTGTCGTGGCGAGCGGTGTCCCACTAGCTGACGGTCCCCCGGTCGAAGCGCACGAAACCATCACTTCTTGATGGTTCGTTCTTGCTCGATTACGTGATTGGGCAACAATAAACCGCACAACAACAATAGGAAAGTTTCGATGCATGCAACTTGTTTTATATTCTTACGTAACGTTGTTTTTCGTTCATTTTATAGTTGTGTCTTGTAAATTTTTTGACGATTTGTTCATTTGAATCTTTTAATTTGAAATTTATTTTAACTGATTATTTGATTTCCTTCTTCAAAAAGAGTAATCTGTACACCTTCATCAAATCTTATAAACACAACATTTTTGATAGCTAGCTGTCATTAGTTCTAAAAAATTTTTCACCCATAAATAAATGAAAATGCAAAATAAAAATTATAATAATATTTAATATCAATTCGTTGGTAAGCTAAGTCCTAGCATAGCTCTTAAAAGTCGTAGGTATAATAAATGTTATATACTCATTTTATTAAATAAGGTTGTACTAAAGTTTCTTAGTACAATCTTTTCTAATAAAATTTGTCTATAACATTTGTTAAACCGATGGTTTTTAAAGGTTAAGCTAAAACTTAGCTTCCCAAAGAAATGATATTAAATAATACTATAATTTTCATCTTGCATTTTTATTCATTTATGGGGCAAACACTTTTTAGAACTAATGACAGCTGGCTATCAAAAATGATAGCTATGGCAGTCAACGTGTTAATCATTAAAGATCGATAAATATTTCGTTAAAAAATTATGAAGCTGCATCCCAACTCTAATTAATACGTTTGTTGCTTACTATAAGAGAAGTGTTCTACGTAAGCCCCTGGATGAAAAGTGCTTCAACACGTTCACTGCCATGGCTATATTTTTTTTATTGCCAGCTGTCATTAGTTATAAAAAGTGTTTGTCCCATAAATAAATGAAAAAGCAATTTAAATATGATAGTAGTATTTAATATCAATTCTTTGGGAAGCTAACTATTTTTGTTTAGCCTTTAAAAACCTTCGGTTTAATAAATTATTGAAAAAAAGAATTTATTGAAAAATATTGTACCGTCAACGTGTTAAACATTTCTGCTAGGTCCATTGTACTAAAAAACCTAAACGTTATAAAAATTGACGATAAAAAATAACCAACAATGGCATATCCGATGTACGACTTGTCAACTTTTTTAATGTTAATAAGATCCATCTAACAGAACAGTTACAGCTTTCAACAAAACTCGTTTGCACCTCTCTATCGAAGCTAGAACCTCGTAACGCATTATTTTGGACGATAATAGTAAACGAAGTCACACTCTCTTTAAACATCAGTCTAAGAGTAACGGGACGAAACAACACATTCCGTATCGATGCATGCGCTAGCGTTATAATGATCGAAACAGTTAGCACGTTAAATGATACCAACAATCGACAACACGTCACGCCGTGGGTCGGGTCTGGGGGAAATGTGGCGAACCATTTCCTAAAAATAGCCATCAACCGGGGGCTATCAACGAAATGGAAACCGAGAGACCGAAAACTCGGCTCGGGGCGATTGGAAATCGGAAAGAAAACGCACGTCCGATCGCATGCCAGCTGGTATTTTATTGTCGAACGCGTTTGGACCGGTTTTGGTGAACGGTTCGAAGAAATTTCACGTGTTCCGCAACCATTTTTGTGCCGATAGTTAGAGCGGAACGAATGTGTTGTTTGTTGTTGGTTGGGCGCGTCTTGGCTTGGACGCGCTTCCAGTGAAAATAAATCTACAAAATTATTGAAGTGCAATGCAACACTTTGCGTCAGACATGTGAGAAATGAGAATGAGAATAATGAAACCACAAAAAGCAACATATGAAATAGGGAGCATGTAAATCATTTCTTTACAATCAATTCTTAGATGTAAATCGTTTCAATGTTCGACAAATTAACCTCTACGTTCGGGTGTCCGGCGTTCGACGTAATCAAAAACCCATGTCCCACCGAGCACGGGGGTCAGTCAATTGATTTATGCGTGTTGCATGCGTCGAAACAACCGTCCGGTCAGCTCAGTTCGGCGACGGGGACATGGAATTACCATCAACATAATCATCACCACCAACGCGCCATCATCGGGTCAGGCTGTCAGGCGTGTCATATCGAAACGTGAAACCGACGCCAAACTGGCACTATATCAACAGTTACACCAGTCGACCTCTTCCGCCGCGGTCATTAGTTCAGCCCCATATGCACATTCCCCCCCCCCCCCCCCCCCCTCCCCGCTCTAATCACTAACGACATCCAAATGGGCTTGGACCGTGTGGCCGTTCCAGAGTGACGGCGAGCCTCCAAACAGAACCGTTACCGTTACGCTGGTTCGCTGTCCGAGTGGCCAACAATTATCCCAAAGAGAGTGATAATTACGTTTACAAGCGCACTTGCACGTAGTTCGCCCCAATCTAGGATTTCCTGTTCCCGGTCGGTTGAGGCCCCTTTCCACCTCACCCAGTCATCCAGGTCCCACTAGCGTCCGGCCGGACACTGCACATGCAAAGGACTACGGCTACGCTCGAAGAGTTTACCGCACACGCGGGTTACAAACGGTTATTGGCGCACGGCACTCAATTCAACACACCGCTGGCAGCATGGGCTTCGGTACATAATTTCTCGACAAAGTACAATCCCATTGCCCCGCGGAGTATCGGCCACCGATTCGCCGATGTTCGATTCCCGCTTTTCCACTCCCCCTCCACGGTTCCCGAGCCAGCCGAACATGTAGTTATGCAATGTTATGTTGTAACGCCCGGAGGTAGCGTGCGTGCCGTGCACTTTCGTGTTTGCATCCAGGCACGCTTGTGCATCCACCGCTTTTCGACAAGCATTCGCATTCGTGAATTCTTCCCCCGACATCGCGTTTCTGATGGAGGCGCCCAGTACTTTAAGTTTGCCGTTGAATTTTGTCGGATTAAAT
Source organism: Anopheles ziemanni (assembly GCF_943734765.1). Taxonomy (NCBI): domain Eukaryota; kingdom Metazoa; phylum Arthropoda; class Insecta; order Diptera; family Culicidae; genus Anopheles; species Anopheles ziemanni. The sequence continues at coordinate 79,451,154 of NC_080705.1, forward strand.
GAAGTTAAAATATGCAAAAACATAGAGAAAAGAAAGCTGGATGAACTAAAATTGATACTTTATAAAATGAAAAGCAAAGGCTCCGAAAGTCATGAAAAAATGCATTAAGAGTAATTAATTATTTCTCCACGTTAATCTACTCTCGCCCTCTTTTCCTCTCCACACACACAAACAGACACACACACACACACACACACACACACACAGAGTCACTACATTTGGGCCAAATGAGCAAAAACTACTCTCCGGACACGCAAGTCTCCTTCGAAGGGTTGACCCCCTTTTCCGGATTAACCGATGTTATGTGGTGGTAAAACATCGGCTCTTATGTGTTTTTTGAAAGTCCAAAACGTACGGTACGAAAAAAATAGGATACTATCCAGAACGATGGAAACGATATCGTTTTACCCAGCTGCTACACACTCATGGCCCGCCTGGTGGCGGTGTTGGTGATAAACTACTGCGACGAGTAGTTTTTCCGCTGACAGGAAGTTAATTAAAATTTCATAAGAGCACAACGGCGCGCAAAATCAAATGAACTATGCTGGGGAGTTAAAAGTTCTCTGTGAGGGAGCTTTAAATTTTCATTGGAACAACAAAAAGGTGATGAATGTAAATGTTTCGAAAAGTCAACGTTTAGACTCTTCAATCAAAATATGTTTTTCTATCAAAATAGTATTATTCATCATATTTATATGATTATTGAAATCGTAAGCAACTCAAACAACTTTTATGCATTTAAATACATACCTTATCGTTAGTGTCTACTGTTTATAGAACGTACGTGTAGGATTATTACACGCCAACGATTGCTTTATGATAAACCAATCTATTTCTTTTCCATGTTCAGTTCCAACACACGTTTAGCACCTCATACCGACCGACATACCGTGAAGCCGTTACATACCAATTAAACCAATCGTTGAAAAATAGCTGTTGAATACCACGATACCTTCTACTAGCCTGCGTGAAACAGTTTAATTGAAAATGATTTTTCATTACCATTCTACGGTAGGGCGAGCCCGCTGCAATCGTGGGGTAAACTAAGCTGGTAAATGTTTTTCCCTCACACCTTCACATTTCGAGTAGGTGTTGCTTCCTCGTAATGGTAAGCTCAACTCGATTGTAAATAATCAATAGAAACCTTGCGTGTGCACAAAGGGGGGGGGGAAATGCACTATCGACATTCGTAACTGCGGAACTTAACCAAACAAACACTAATGGGCATAGCTGTGCGGTGGCTATGAAATTTAAATGATTTCATTTATTAGTTAGTCTAATCGTCTTTATTTTTGCACGAAATTTGTTTCTATTAAAAGTCTATTACTGATTTCTTTTATTTTAATTTTCTTTTTTATACCTTTTAGTATTATTCTCTGGTATGCGTAAATAAATTTGTTCTTTTTTGCATTCTCTTAGGTACTCATCGTATTTTGTAATCCACCCACATTCAATCAACGCATGGAAGTGGTCACTTGTTGATAAATGAACAAGCGGAGGCTGTTTGAATTCCTCACCTTTTTTTCACTCAAATGAAAAGAATGACGGTTTATCCTGATGTACATCGGTTTTACACAGGGGAATGAAAAACCGATTCCCAGTTCACTTAATCTGCTGATCTTTCCGAGCACGTTGGTATTCATTGGGCCCGCTTTTTTTCCCCCTTCTACCCACCCTTGCCCGTAGGCATTCTGTTCTGCCGGCATTCCGATGGCCATTGTGACTGGCAACAATTTCGAAAAAGATAAATCCATTCTGGCGCACGTTCGCATTCGCGTCACGTTCTGGTGGACACAGTTTGCAATATTATTTATAGTCCCGCGCACCGGCATTACCGTGATGGGAATTTTGCCCTAGCTTCGTGCCAAAATGAAATAATTAGCAATGGAAATTGCCAGAACCACGGGACCGCTCATGAATGTTTTAAGCACTCAGTCATGGTTTAATGGTTAAACGAAGGTTGTTATTGTTTTTATAAACCACTGTTTCGGGGCCGGACTCGAACATGCCTGTAGCCGTGTCTGTGATGGCTGTGCAAAAATGGGAGGCAAACAAAATCGACCATATTAAACACTGAAGGTCGAAAAAATTATGTTATAATTTATGTTCGAAGTAATGTCAAAAATAAAACAACATTTTGAATGTTTAAAAACAAGTACGATAAAAAGCATCCAATAATCACAGTCCACCAATTGTACAATAAACATACCTCAAAAACCTTTGCAAATTAATGGCGATAGTTGTTCGATAAAAGTAACACCCACTCGTCTATTCGCACACCAAACCACACTAATCGACCCATAATAAACCGCAATGTAAAACAAATAAGTGTGCAAGAATGCAAACACCATTCGTACAATCGAGTAAATGGTTGCGAAAGGGACTCGCTATGGAAATGGACCACTCAATGGGAGGATCCATGAGGAGTTTTAAAACCACTCCGGAGGGAACATGTAGCGCCACGCAGCTAGCCAGCCCTCTCCAATCAGGTCCGATTCAATTATGGTCACAAATTGCATCCTAATCCACCATTACGCCGCACATTAACACAGCTGTTATCTTTTGCCCGGTGTAGAACGATTTCGATTGTTCAGTCAGGTTGGTGGTCGTGTTATTTCGCTGGGATTACCACATAAATGCACAATTGTGTTTTCACACAAACACAATCAATCCGTTCTAATTGTTTTATATTGCTATCAGTTACTAACCAAAAGCATTTAAATACAACAAATCCAACAACAACAGAAAAATAAAAGAGAAATAAAATATAAAACAAAGCATACATTTAAGTTAAAACTCAGTAAGAAAAGGGGTTTTCCAGCAGACTGCCAATATTTTAACAAACAAGAAAACTACCCACTTCACATTGGATCCCTGGGCTTTACAAAATTGACCACACGTATCGATTAAACGTTGAACCTAGTCCTCCCAGATCATCTGGTGCCTCCGTTTTAATTGCGTTGTGATTTTTATCACCTTCCGAAAGCTTACCTAAAAGCCATAAATATATAATTACACAGATCTCGATGTGAATAAATTACCCTCCACTGAGAACGGGAGTAGGAAGCGTTGGATGATCATCATCGATTATGTTTGTTACGCCCTCTAAGTTCCACCTTCACACCCGCAACCCACACATTTCATCGACACAATAAACATAATTCTGCCAAGGGATGCAACAACGGATGGTTCCACTTTCTGGAGCGCACTTAAACCCGGACACGCTTTACCCATTTTATTATGATTAGTGCTTTCCGAATCGATTAAAAGCGATACAACTGCAATAGTGGCAAATTTGCAAAAACATTCCCCCCCTCCCCAGGCGCCAATATCGTGCCCTTCGCCCGCATCGTTCCCATCAAATATCTATTTCTATTTTACCGAACAAAACCTCATTTGGGCTCCCTTTAGCCCTTTCCCTAGCACCCGACGTCTGTGTGTGTGTGTCCGGTTTGTGAAACCGGATGGGGGCAAAACTCTTTCAACAGCTTCAGCCAAGGACAGTGTACCGACGCTGACCATACAGGCACAACGACACACTCACCGGGTCCTATTTGTTTAATGATGATGGTCACACACAAGTCCTCCCAGAACAAACGCTACCGAACGGTTGAAAAACGTTTTATGAACTAACACACGAGTGGCGCAAGTTGTTCGACGACGACCAACGGAGGGTGGCAAGGTGGGCCACAAATCGGGGAAACTCAAATCGGGGCAACCCTCCAACCCCCAGAGGACCGGAAACAGGAAAGTAATCACGTAAAGGGTGCAAAACCTAATCATCAGTTAGTTGCATCGCCACCCTACAAACGTACACACACAAACTCACCCACGAACACACACGAATTCCACACAAACACACACTCTTTTGGATACAATGCCACACACAGCAGCAGTGTTGTTGTTTTTCTTCCGTCGACGTTACAGCGATAAAGCGCACTGGGCGTCGATACCTAAAGGTGTCGGTGCTGTTGGGAGCTGCTCTGCTCAGCCTCAGCTGCGGTCGAGCTATCAGTTCGAGTGGGATAGACTGACCACCGCAACGACGATATGGCAGCCACCCACTTTGAGGGCAGCTGTTGGTGATGCGTGATAACGCAGCTATGGGAGCGATAAGCGAAGTCAACGTGGAAAGATGTTGTTTCAACCCAGTTAAAGGTGCACCCCGGTTGGTATTGCTCGATTCGAATCGATTTAAATTGCTTGGTTGTCAATCAACAGATTCTTGATCAACATAGCGCAATTAAATTACAGATGTTCAAATATTATTCCAGCCCCTGGAACAATAAAACATGTAAACCTTTGAATGGCAAACTACAAATGTTGGTTACAATACACAACAAAAAAGAGCTATAACGACTAGAGTTGTGTAATTCCTATTCAAATTTATGAGTCTGAATGATTCTTGGCATCGTTTTAGAGATTCACGGATCCTAAAGATTCATTAATGTTAAAAAAACAGAAAACTAAAGACCAAAGAATTCGTAGAGAGACCCTCCTTTTATGTGGCAGGATCCATGACAATGAAAGATTCATGAATATTCATGAAAGATTCATGAAAGATTCATGAAAGATTCATGAAAGATTCATGAAAGATTCATGAAAGATTTATGAAAGATTCATGAAAATTATAAAATTTTTGATTGAATTGAAATCAATCTGAATGTATCTAAGGTGAAATATTCATATGAATGAATCTTGCCTAGTGATTAATAAAGCACATCACTAATAACGACCTTGTTTTAGCAGCAATAATCTCGCTAAACGTACGACTTTACATAAAATTATACAATATATTACATAAATTATATTAAATAAAACATAAATAAATTTGAGTTAAATTTAAAGTTTAAAATACGCCAAGAAGGCAGGTTTTATCACCACATAACCAGTTGAAAACAAAACTTTGTACAAGTTTGTTCTACCAATAACCATTTTTAAATTCATAACAAAAGCTGTTGCAGCATGGTTTGTACATGGAAAAGTTTTCGTAACATTGAAATTGCGAGAAAAAACACGAAACAAGAACCAGAGTTTTAGATGTGTATGATTAAGATTTAACACAAATAACCCCCCGGGAATTGTGGACGGTGGGTGAAAGTGCAACAAAGCAATCCCACTCATCCCCTCCCGCCAATCCTCATGCTCCCATCTCCCTTTCCCCTCTCTATACAAGTCTGTGAAAGGTCGGGTCGGTCGAAGATTCTATCGACTTTCCACTGCCTTACGCTCACCAAGTCAGGCGGCTTTCTTGGCTTTCTTAATCTGCTTTTCTATCGTAAGCACTCCTCCCTGCCACCCTCTCTCTCTCTCTCTCTCTCTTCCTCGCTCCCCCGACAGGCAATATGTGCCCCTAGTGGCTTCCAGAAGTGCTTCAATGACGTTGTAGGGCAAATGGTACTGTCGGAGGACTTGATGAAACTTTAAATAACTTTCTTCCCATTGTAGGCTGTATGGAAAAACTAGTAGCTCCAGGCCGGCGTAGGAGAAAACGAGCCATGAATCGACTGAGCAGGGCTCGGCACGGACCTCGGATGGCAAACGCTATGCATACCGAGTTTCCGACCGAGCGCTGGCGCGAGCGTGTTTGCCGTTTTTCCTCCACCCACCCGGATGCGCCTTTTGCTCCGATCGTTGTCGACTGCGACTCCCCGGCAATGAAAACAATTACAATAAATTACCATTAAATGAATCGCATGTAACGGCGATATTTATGTGCCCCGATCGGAACGTGAGGGGCGGGTAAGCTGTCCCGACAATGGCGAGGAATGGGGAGGGGGCACCAAATGGTAGAAAGGAATTTTGCGTCACCTCACCAAATGAACCTTCCGATCGAATCCTTTCCCAGCCGCGCTGACAAATGCAGAAGCTTTCCCATTCGATCGGTGCTTCTTTGCACGATTTTCACAATATTACTCTTCCTACTCGAGCCTTGAAGATGTGTATGTGCGCTAGCTTGTACATTTTCAACTCAAATTGAACGCTAGAAATAACAGTTTAGCCCAAACCAATGGCGCATCGAGCGGCGAACAGCTCCAAACCGGAAGCTTACAAACGCACATCGTAATAATAAGGATTACGGAGCACATTCGGGGCGCAAGCGGGACGTTGGAGCGTATCAATTGATACAGCGTGTGCGTGTGAGCATGCGAGGGCAGATTTATGCGCCCGATAAAGAGCTCACGAATCCAACCAAAAAAAAGGAAAGGAACCAAACGCCACCGAGCCCGACGACTACGAAGGCAGAGTTCACGTGTCGCTGCGATTCGAAACCACGGATACGAATCGGCCATGTGTTAATAAAGTGGAACAATATTTATTTTCAATTAGACATGACAAAATGGTCTGGGTGGGAAGGTCAATGCCGCGGGGAGCGATAGGGTGGACTGTCGATGAGGCGTTAGGGGAAAACTCTACGATTTCCTATCGTTGGACGTCGACAGGAACAGTCGGTATGTTCACAGGAACCGCTCGAGGCGATTATGTATGCAATCATGTTACAAACTCATTGGTTCGATTATTGACAAGAAAAAGATTCGATTTCTATAGTTCATGACGATAATGAGGAGTGGTTCTTTAGTTTTTATATATACAATAAGAGAACAACATGAGAAATAAAGTGGATAGAAACAAAGAAAACTATTTCATATAATGAGGAATAAAATGGCCAAACTATTGGACAAAGGATTATCAAAATACAATTAAAAACAAAATTATCTTACAGTTTGAGAAAAATATAAATCACCAAGCGCATTACTAATCAAGCCATCTTAACCTCCAAAACCAATCAAATTACCCTGATCCGACCATTTCTTTTCTCTTGCTACCCTTAATTACAGCAATCAAAACAGATTCAAACCTTCAAACCGAGCTTAACATACCTGAGAAACCCCAAAACGCCACTATTAGCATCAATTTGGATTCATTTAATTTGAACCACCATTAGGCATCCTCATCCGTGTTCGGTTTTGTCGTACGGAGTTTTGTTCCGCATGGCCACAAATCCAACCGGAACCACACCGAACTTCCTTCCCTTCGCGGGAAGGGAAAAACTTTATTTCCCACACGCACAGTAAACTCCGCCACCAGCGAGGAAAAGATAATAGACCCAACCCATTTACGCTAGATAAAACATTTCATCCGTTTGCTCCGATGAATGCAAAAAAAAAAAAGAATCTGAACAAATTCAGTGCGTAAACCGTCGTTGTCGTCGTCGTCGTCGTCTCTCCACGGTTTAACATCGCTTCCAACCGATTGACTTGAAATCGAGGATTACGAGTTTTCTAGTCGGGGAATTGGCAGCGAGGAGTAAGCATTTTCCACCTGGCCACCCATTTCAACTACCCTCCACCGGGGGGAGGGGTTCATTTGCGATGATGGCTTGACAATTTTGCTGACTTTCAGCAGCTGTTTTTTTTTTCCCGAAATTTGTTCCATTTCCCACAATCACTTCCATCCACGCAAAACCCGTACCACGGACCATTTTCTTCTGCACGAAGGGAGGAAAAACTTTCGTCGGAAAAACCATATGATTCTGCGGCAACTGTCGGCGGTCGGAAAATTCATCGAGTTTTAATCCCGGCTCCGGCGACGCTCGCACGCAGGACATTTTATTAACTATTCTTAACCCCCACTGGGAAAAGGGAAACAAGGGAGGAAAATTGATCTTGAACCGACGGCAAAAAACGAATCCTCCCTTCACCGAACCTTCAAATGGAAATCAAAGCAAACAAAAATAAAACCACATTCCCCACGCACGGGAGCTGGAACGCACGGAAGCAAAATCAACTTCGATTATTTAGAATATAAGACTTAAGCCATTGTTTTCCAAACACTGCCGACGAACAATAAACGGGCTTAAAGGGGTTTCAACCGAGCGTAAGACCACCGACAAAACTTTCTGGCCCAAAAATTCCACTCACCAGCACGGTATCGGTTTTGGTTAGATTAAATTATTACTCTCGCTTCGGTAGCTTCCCTTCTTGCCGACTTGTCGTTTGCAGTGTTTCTCTCGACATCTCAAGCACGGTCCGCTTGGACTCGGTTCGGAGAAAACTATCGATACGCTCCCGGATGTTCGCATTCGAAATGGTGAAGTTTTTCTTCCAACCCAGCCCCTCCCCCCGTCACTATATTGCGTGTGGTTTTGGAAATTTAGAGAAAAGATAAACCAATTCACTTTTATGAGCGCAACTAAATGCTTCCTTTCGGTTGGTTCACCCACTATCTAGCTTCCACTCCGCATCTCGATAAAAGACCGTTGTTTTACTCGCTCGCCGAAGGGTTCATGATGCTTTATATAAAGTTGTCTTGTACGCATAATCTGATAGTGAAACCGTGAAAAATGGTACGGATTTTAGGACTACGGTAAAACATTAAATTCTGATAACGGTAGCGGTGTGTCAATGTTCTACCAATGAGTCCTTAAGTTAAAGCGCTGTCCTTAATTCTATCCTATTGGGAGCAGCAATAATAAGTTTACTCAGATCGAATTCAATCAAAAATATTCTCCACTAGTTTTTCACCTAAATGTAATCTTCCTTTCTCCTTTCAAATAAATATATATAGATACAAAAGCATTCCTCTCCCAAAAGACACAGCTTCAATAGCACGATGAAAATGCACCGTCAGCGGAAAATTCTCCCAATCAGTCACGTGAAACCATCAATAAGGAATCAATACAACTGAGCCAATGATGCAATCATCTACTTCTTCTTTAAGTGTAAGTATATTATCACAATTTATTTTGGATAGCTTACTTTACAGATTGCTTTTATAAACTAAAACAACTAGGTTTATTTACGATACATTTTTGTATTAAAAAAGAAAGAAGTTCACTTTAAACAAAACCCTATTGTAAATATATCAAAATGTAATTGTATTTCAACTAGACATTGAAAGTTGTGAATCTTATCCCGTTATTCATCGCATCAATCATATTTCTTACCCCGCACAAGCAGACACGTGCCTTATATTGGTAATATATAGGTCATATAAATACCTCATTTAGGAAATATATCCTCTCAAACTTGCTAAAGCAAAAGAAATCAGTTGAGCGCAGGTGATAGACTACCGTCTCACGAATGAGCGTGGGCAATAAAAGAAAAATCATTTCACGATTTTATCACACGCCCCCTCGGAATACAGCTCCCGAAGTCAATCGCTGGAAAAGAAATATTATGAAACAAGCAGAATCATTTGGACGTTAATAAAGTTTCCAGACCGTCTGCGTTTCCGCCGGCAACTTCCCAACCGAATCACGCACAAATAGACTCGCTGCTGCACGCTCGCCTGCGGGAAGGATATCTGTTTACGTAAAGATCCTGTTTATGTCCCAAAGTTTATGCTTTGCCATTTGCCAGAACTGTTATCCCAACGTGCGTCCCTCCAGCGAGTGCGATTTTCCCCGTGATTTCCCTGTCCCGTGGCTGGAACAACATTTCACGCAAAAAGGAAACTTAACTGAATCGTGAACCTAAACGCAATCGAAAAAAAACGAACATTTGGCGTGCTAGTGAACATAAATTCACTCCGGACGCGGTCGGTGATCGGTGGAAGTTGAGATCACATGTTAACAGAGCTGTAAGCATCTGCACAAAGCCTGTTCCGAAAGGCACTCCGCGGAAGGGATGGATAAATAATGTGGTAACATTTCGATGGCTTTTGACACCTTCTTACATCCCTCGAAAGCTCGAAGATCGGAAGCGCAAGAGAAACGGAAAACTCAGTAAATTCTCCCCCGCTAGAACCGAAGGGGAAACACCCAACAGATGAAAAATAAGTTGGGACCAACATAAAGAACAACAACAACCAGAACAAAGGGAACCAATTCGATCCCACCCCCAACCAATGAAAGGAAAACTGTTCGATAAACTTTTCCCATCACTCGCTGGCATTGGAACCGTCCGGGAGCACCTTGGTCTCACCGGTAGAAGGGGGGGGGGGGGGGGGGGGGGTGAAGAAATCGGCACAATTGCGAGCGGAAAGGACAACACACAGTTTCCCCACCATGCTACAGGCGAAAAAAAAAGCATCAACAACTTACTGGATTGCAACCACGATTGGTTGATTCGCGAGTTTTCGCCCGACGGATGGTGCGAATGGAAGTTTTCCACACCCAACAGACAGAGAAGCAGCAGGGAAGGAAAAAGGAAGCGAGGAACGGAAACACCCGATATCGATTCCGGTGGTCATATGGATGGGGTCATGCCGGAGGTTTCCAATGTGGGTACCCGGGGCGGGAAAATAAAACCCGGAAACATCAAATCAATACGACCAATTTACAGCAAACACGCTGTTCCAGTCTTTTGATGTGATGCGGGGCACTGTGAAAGGAGACCTGGGTGGCGGGGGAAACAAATGATCACAATCTAAAACGCAATCGCGGCCAATCGCTGCCCATCGAGTGCGAACTCGAGGGTGAAATGAAAGTTATTGCTTTTTGTTTCGCGGAAACCCCGTCCAAAGGTTTGCTAAGTTCTTTAACCGAGCATTTTAAAGTTCATTTTGAATGATAGTAACATTCACTAGATGCTTACTGTCCAGCAATTCTTCAGACTCATTCGTTCTTTACAAGTACTGGTTTAGGGTTAGAGAACAAAATACCTTAATAATAACATTCTTAGTTTAAATCAGTGATGTCAAACTCGTTTGGACTTGCGGTCCACATTTCCTCCCTAAATAGGTTTGCGGGCCAAAACGTATAATTGATTGGAGTGATGAAAATATGTTCTTTTCAGGGAGGTTTTATCTTAACATTCAATCATGTATTACATTTTCACTGTTTTTTTAATTATATTACTTCTTGTAAAATTTATAATTTCAAGTAAATGAGAATGTTTCTTGATCAATTGTTTTCCAAATTTTAACGAATTCAAATTTATTTAGATATATGTTGCAGTTCAACACTATTGTGCTTTTTGGTATAGATTTTAGAAAAGAAAAGGTGCATTATTACTAGAGCTAACTTATTCATTTCATTTCAATACTTATTGCTATACACATCTGTTATTTTATTTACAATGCTCTTGTAGTTCATCACATTTGTTTTTCATGGACACTATTTACTCGCTAGTCTAGAAAAATCTATGTAAAAGCTTTGCTCGTGTCAACCGTCATGTATCGCCGTGATGTTGATCAAAGTTGTAAATCACTTTCTTATAGAAATGGTTTGAATTGATATTTGTTCAGTTCTATTTTCAAACGAAAGCCTATACTCAATGATCAAAACTTTCGATGTATTGTTTCAAAGGGGCGTGGGCCGCATCCAATGTTCTTGCGGGCCGCATGTTTCACATCCTTGGTTTAAATAGACATGGACGTTTCTTAGCTCTGTGGTTTTTAAACTCAATAAGCAAAAGTCCAGAAACAAGCTGATATCTTGTTTGCCAGTTCATTTCAATTCCACTTAGACACATTAGTAATGAAATCATCAAAAAATTAGATGTGTCAGAAAACACCGGACAAAACACAACATTATTGATTGACTAACAAATAGTTGATATTCACAGCAATCACAAATGAATAAAATTTCATGAATTGCAAAGTTTCTATTATTAACACAATACCTAACCAAGGGATCGAGCTACAATAATAGTTCCTCTTAAGAAAGCATATTTAGTGGTGTTTACAAGTGCTAGTTTCAGGTTCAGAAAGTGTTTGGATGCCATTTACTTTACATTTACTAAACAATTTTATGAAAAATAGGTTCCGTTTAAAACGACTTAACTTTTGGTAGGGAAGAAAATACATACTGACAGAGTTCAATATAAATGTCCATCTGTTTGAAAGCTGGTAAGCCAATTTCTACAACCCTGTGCCTGACAAATGAATTACAACCTTCATGAAAAACGTGTAAACAACTCACCTTTAGGACGCACTTCACTTCGCCATTCATAAACCAAAATATGTTGTGACTCATGTTTCGACCGACCGCAAACACCGACCCACCCCAAAAGGGGAAACCCAAACCGAGCTAATCGTTCGTGACGGGTATGTGTATGTGTGTGTGTGTGTGTTTGTTTCGGATTTCCTTCCACCCCCTTTGTCCAGCTGCTGCCGGCAATCCGGTGAGCGGGAGAACAAATCACAGTGATCTGCTTTTATTAACTTTACCATGTCATCCATCATGGGCGCCGAAGGTTCCGGAAGGCCGGAAAAAAGGGCAAACGATTCCGTTACGGAAGAAGGAACTTCTCGAGTGTGCAGAGTGGAAGTAAATCCCCTCCCACCTCCATTCAGAAGCGTTCCTTGGGGCGAGCAATCGAAGGGTGGACTTTCTGTGGTCGCCGGTGTTGTAATCGGAGAAGAAAGCCAAGGGTAAAAGTCACCGACAGACGGACGCGGGAAGCTGGTTTCATATTGTGTTATCCGCACTTCGTACAAGAATGACCGTACGATGGAAACGGCCGGGGGGTTGCGGGACAGCGATGGACAAATTTATTGTTCTGCGTTCGCTGACTAATTGTTTTTCGAACTCCCTCCACAGGACCAGAAGTCCTCGAGTCGACTCTTATCCTTGGACCAGAGAAACCAGACTGCTTGGCGGTGGATGTCTCTCAACCCACACCCACACAGTTTTCCAGGGTAAAGCAAAAAGGAAAAACCAGACAGAAAGGAAAAATATGGCCTGGGAAAACAGCGGTCCCCATGTGCCGATCGACTGGTCAGTTGCTTCCCAGCCGTTTAATCCCACCCGATCCGCTTAATCGAACGGCGTGCGACCGAGTCGCGGCAATGAAACATCGAATTCTGCACGCGGCCAACACCAACACCGATACTCACACCGGCCCCAAACCACCACCAGTCAGCAGCATTCGGATGTCGGATTTTCTGGAGCGAAAACAAACAAGCGCAAGCCAACCGATGAAGGATCCGGAAAAGTCCCAAAAACACGAACTCGGCGCACGTGTGCATCCGTGAAGGCATTCGGAACGCTACGCTCCCGGGAGGGTGGATGTGTTGGTAAAGCTACGTGTACGTGTGAGCATCAAAGCGAAGGACATAGCACAGCAAAACACACTGGAGTACACCAGCTGCTACCGTTGCTTTTAACGGCTGCCGATGGGGGCTTCGTTTCTGGAGCCACACACCAACGTTCACTTGACCATAAATAAGGACCCGAGTTTTATGTATGGGCGCTCCGTCGTCGTCGTCGTTGTTGTCCGCTTGCGCCGGTGTATGTGCAAATAATTATGATGACGCACGGTGAGGATTTATGTGTGCCAAACCGCACACTCACTCGCCAGCCAACGTGCCGCTTTTAGTGCGTGTCCCTCTTTTGCAACGCTCGTTTGATAAGTGCAGGAAATGCAGGAAAACTCGGGTGGGAAAACTATTTTTCATTTAATATTTTTGATGCGTGAGAGAAGCTTGGAAAATTAAAAATTGTACTCGTACTCGTTCAAAATCACACTGATAAAGTGTTTGTTGGAAACAGTTCGGAGCCATAAGTTCGAACTCGCTCCAACAGCACCTGTCAGACGAAAAATGAACGATATCAGCGTAAGAAAACCGATAAAAGAAGTGGAAAAGCAGGAAAAAGGACTTACTCTGTTACAAGCACAACCAACGGGAATAAAGAGTAAATTTTGGCTTTTCTTTGCCACATTAGAAATTCCTAAGAATTCTTTTAACTCCCGCGACGTGGAAAGTGTTTGCAACAGTGTTGTATAAAAAATTGTTTCTTTTTGAAAATCATTCAACTATTATTTTCATTATTTCAATTATAACAATAAACATTAATGCGCATAATTTATTACGCATTATCCAAAGCTATTATAATTTTAAAACAATATGTAAAACAAGAACTCTGCTGTGTTTAGGAATTGGTTCTTTCTGCATCAAGAAAAAAGATAGAAACATGGAAAAATAATAATTTTACTCGTACTCGTAATCACACTGATAAAGTGTATAAAAAAAGATTATGTTTCTTTTTGAAAATCACTCTACTATTATTTTCATTATTTCAATTGCAACCATAAATATTGCATAATGCGTATTATTTGTTATGCATTATCCAAAACTAAAATAATTTTTAAATAATATGTGAAGTAACAACTTTTCAGTATTTTACTGCATCAAGACAAAATCCCTATCCATCAACAATTCCACTGACGTTTCATTTCACCGACGTCATCGCATTTTTACCTCAGGATATCCAGATCCAGTTCCAGTTCATCGACGACCAAACCAAGAACTGCGATCCAGTTTCCTCTTCCCCTTCAATCCGGAACATCCTCCGCGTCATCCTCCAACCCACGGTTATCCATCTGCCGGACGAATCTGCCCGAGCACCAGATGAAATGGTGGGTGGTCAATCGAAAATGGTTCCCCGAAGTATTGACCGACCGACGGTCGGCTGGGGAATCCCGAAGCCTTCGGAAGATCGTTAAAACCGGAAACACTTCCCCTCTCCCCCGGAGGGATGCTCCGTCCATCGTCGTACAAGCAACGCACCGAACGCTGCGGTGGAAGGAAAGAACGTGCGGCAAAGTGGTATAATAAAAATGGCGGGCATGTGTGTTGTTGGACTGTCTTTGAGGGCTTCGATGCCACCCCTTTCGGTATTCTAAATCGGAAATTGCATTCTGTTGAGCGCCTCACGGGTTAAATGTCTGTGTGTGAGTAGTATGCCTGCTGTTTGGACTAACACCCCAACAGCCACTCCAAACGCCTACCCCATTCACCCCGGGGACCGTACGGGCCTGCTGTTTATAATGCTAATAAAGTTTCGCTTAATTTCCGTGTAGGTCAAGGCTGTACCGATCCGGCATTACGGGGGTTCCCCTTTCGTCGTCGTATTTTTGTCGGCACTTTTATAGAACGGGCTTCGAGTGGCACACGGTGAACGAGGGGGCTTGGGGTTTGTCAGGTGAAACCCACAGGAAAAAGGGGTGGCCATTAAACGCTAAACAAAGGCTAGAAGGGAGAGAACAAGTACGAAACGTAACGATAGAAACTCCCCCGCGTACGCTGAAGGTGAGAAACTTGTGGTGGAAACGTTCGGCAAAAGGAAATACTGACCGGGTAAGGGAAAAACAACCGCTGCCGTGCCTGCCAGGTAGCTCGTAAATTCTAGACCCAGATCGTCACTCGGCGGCGTGCGTGAAACGAAAAAGCTTTAAGCAATCGGCTTTGGCGGCGAACGGGAAGGCGAACGTTTCGTTCGAAAGGTCTATCGATTTTCACCGAGCACTTGAGCCCCCCAGTGCCGGGTGGAGTGAGAAGGGTAGCACCGCACCGGGTGACAAGAGAGAAACTTTTCGGTACACCAATTCCAAAATTGGAGCGCACTTTAATTTGATAGTCAAACAGAACATTCGAACGGTTTCTGTTTCCGTTCCGCACACAAACTTGACGGTAGTTATGTTTATGTGTGTGTGTGTGTGTGTGTGTGTGTGTGTGTGTGTGTGTGTGTGTGTGTGTTTAAGTTTTTATTTTCTCCAACGACCTACGGCCCTGCAGGCCTGCATTAAACAGGCTGCATCACCATCCGACGGGTTTCGTTTTAGTTTTCCCATTTCCAGGTTTCGTTTTCCGTAGCGGAGCGAAAGTTTGTTGGGTTCGTTTGTTGGGCCATAATTTATTCGCTGTCATTCTGTCATGCCGCTCCAGAGCGAACCTGCAAGTGTTTTTGGGGTGAAGTTTGTGAAAACGAAATTGACCAAAATTGCATTAAATAGAGCGGGCTGATTTGCAATCTCAGCTCATTGGAGTGACTTTAGATTTTCTTTTTTTTCTGTTCCAGTTGTACTAATAATGGAATCGATTTATAATCGCGGCATAATGAAAATGATTCCCTCAGAAAACTTTTCAAGCGGGAGAACATTAATCAAGTAAAATTTTCAAGAGCTCACCGAGCTGGGAAAAGAAGGTTCTTCTCTGTGGCGCTTATTTTTGGCCAGCTGTCAGAGATTGTATCCTTTACCTACTTAACCAAAAATTTAAATAATCCATTGTATTGTTTCGTCTACTTCCACTTCAAGGACGGCCCCGAAAAACAACCCTTTATTGCAATTAAAAGTATTTAAGGCGACACACCTTTCGCGACCTTTTCCCTTCCCATTCGTATGGAAATAGTAATAATAAACTTACAATAATCGTTTTGCTCCATTTGTCCTCTCCCCTCTCCTCCCCCGCTACAACATCGCAGCCACGTGGTGCACGTAAAACTATTTCGAAAAGCTTCCGAAGCCAAACGAAGGTTTACTTCCTCCCCGGACGCGTTAGGGGCCGTTTGTGTTTGCGAGTCACCTCTCACCGTGGCATAAATTATGATTTACCACGGCGAAGGAGAGGGGAAAAGAGAACCGAACGAGAGAATCGGCTCACAGGGGTGCAGGCCAACACCGCCCAGCCCCACGTGCGTTCCTTCTGTCAGCTTTATTTTATGCGAGAACTCTGTCTTATTTGCATTTTATTTATGACTTTAAATTATTCACTCAGCCACCGGGCGCCTCCATCAAGGCTCCTTGTACGCCCCGCGTCTCCGATAGACACTACTGACTGGGTGGGGCGGGGGGGGGGGGGACTGCCGATGATGCCGATGGATTCGACACTGACGATGACGGTCGGTGGTATGGAGGAAGAGTTCGGAGTTCGGCTGCGCTGAAAAACACCCTGCACTCACAGGTCGCTCAGGCAGGCCACCTTCATTGACAGCTACGCATCGATGGTGCAGAAATTCGCCAGCCATTTGGCAATGCTCCAAACGGTGATTCGATACGGTCATGCGAAACCTTGATTGCATGACAGGCTGGCACACATGGTGCCGTAAAAAAAAAGGTCCCAGTTTATAGCCTTTCATCTGTTTTTTGCCTTTCTGCATGCCTTTGTTTTTCATATTTTCCATGCCACCCTCGGTGGGGGGGGGGGGGGGGGGGGGGGGGGGAATTCTTCCATTCAGAAGCTTATGCTTCGGAGGGTTGACACGCTAGGTAAACGTTCAACAAACCCGAGCTTGGAAGGAAGCTATAAAAATCGACTTCCACAAGAAATCATCCTTTTATCAATCCAAAAGCTTCCAAGATTTCCTTTTTCTTACTCGTGTGCTTTACATAAAAAAGTGTATACCATCATCTGCCAAAAAGCGTACCGGTTGTTCTCTTTAGAGAGGAAACAAAACCACGATAGCATGAAAACAAAAGAACAAAAGCATTTTAAATGCCTTTTCATGTCACCTGCACTTGGACACAACCATTGATTGGCTGAGAACGAGAGGAGAAGTGGAGGAAAGAAAACCCCAGTCTTCAGCCGCATTTACAACCCTGCAGCACGTAGGAGCCCCAGAGAAATCAATCACGAGCCCTCACAGGCCCTGGCGAGGCGAGAAAGGAAAATGAGAAGGAACAAAAAAAAACACCCAAACCGCTACGAATCATTCCTCCCATGAGTGGCATTTCACGTGTTGCCGCTTAGAGGCGGCTCTTCGACTCTTCGACATTCGCCACCCTCGTACCTGGCAAGCATGGCCACAACCTCCCCCGAGCAAACCTCCCTTCTACCACCACCACCGGTCGAAATTGGTACCGCTGACAGGAGTCGTCATTATTTATTAGCTTCCGCTCCACGCGCTCGGCTCTGTGCTTCCATAACACACGACATGTGACATACCACCACCACCACCACCATCATGAATGGCATCACCGGCAGATGGAGGGGGGAGGTCTAGGCACACGTAAGCCCAACATTGGCGCTGTTATGTGTGTAGCCAAAACCGTGGTATTGGTAGCTCAGAGCAGCCTCGCACAGAAACCGTATCGATCCGCTCACGGTCATTTGGCTTTCACCCTCGGTGAAACGAGAGCGCCGTGAGTGGGTGTCGAAACTCATGCTCGGGAAAACCAATCGGAAAATCGGAACTCACCACTCACGGTGCTCTGGAAATTAAAAAAAAAAACAAACGCACCACGTTCCATTGGCGGCCTCCGGCCACGAGGCTTGTTTATTTGTCGTTCTTTGTTTCCGTTTTCCACTTGCCCGAATGTCACGCATACCAGCACACGGTCAGATGCGGGACGGGTGGGAAGAGAGGGAGGGAAGATATATTTGAGTCAAAAAAAGGGCAACCCTTGTGCTGAATGAAGCACTCACCCGCTGCTCGCTCGGCCTACGCGAAAATTCTGGAGCCAAACTGAGTGCAGGAAGCGTGGAATGGGACAGTCGACAATAACAACAGCAACAACAACAACAACAACGACGATCAAAAAAACTCTCAACAGACGAAACTGGCTGAAATAGCCTGACCAAGGGTACACACGAGTCGGTTATCGGCCGGCTGCGATCTGCTGTCCCCGAAGGAAATTTATTCAATGAAACGATCGATGGCGATGGGGACGGCACGGAATCAAATTCGAAAGCGAATAAAAACGGGTGGCGGGGAGGAGGGGAGGGGGGCATGACAAGTAAGTAAAAAACATATCCCGTACCTTTTTATTTTTTAAAGCCCACCGCCAAGCGCAGGAAACCTATGCGGGACGGGAAAGTTCACACCCGATAGACCCGATGGAGGCGCCTGGTGCTTGATTCCAATTTCAGGTCATTGGAAAGTTTAATAGCTTTGACCGGACGCGATAAAACGGAGAGAAAAAAACCAGTTTTCAAACTGCTGCGTCAAGCACAAAACAGCACACAGCAATCAAACGGGGAAGTTGGACACACGAAAAAAAAGGTACAAAACATCGTAATCGATTGGGCTTGTTGGGAGTTTATTTGTTTATCGTTAGTGCAAATTATCGCTGCTCGCAGTGATGGTTTAAGGAGCTCCGATGGGGCTGTCGTTTTTGTTGGACAACGATTTAATCACGATCGTATTTTTCCTCAACACTTCAAACAGGTTTTTAAGTACGTCATTTTTTTAAATGAATGTATTTATTGATACTTGTTTTGAGAAGTCGTATGAGAATTGATATCGATTTCATTCTCTTGATCGATAGCTATAACTTTTTCATTACAAATTTAAGAAAATTAAGTTGCCTGCCCATAAATGAAGCAATTTAATTTAAACCTAATATGTTCACTCATCAACTTCAAGTTGGAAAGAATGTTCGATGCCGGTGTCGTTTACGGAAAGACCATTAAAAACGAATGGCTCACATCAAACAATCAATTAATTTGTTCGACTCGTAAACTCGAGCAATTCAAATGATTGCTGCTCCGCCCCGAAGCCCGAATCTACTTGCAAATAATTTCCAACCCAAACCGAGACAACCTTGCCCGAGCGAGTGGGAGTCGTCGGTGACCTTGAGAGAACGCTCAAGCAAAACACACATAACCTCAACCTAAGACCCTCCATTATCTTACTCTTTTCACTTGTTCTCGAACCCACCGCGCCGCTGGGAAAAAAGGCGCTAGTTTGGGAGGGATTTCATTTCATTCTACCGACACTCCCACCCCACCCCGTTTTTCCAGGCCGACGGCATCATAATCTTCTTAATAAATAGCAGATCTGTTACAACAATTTAAACATTCCTTCCATTGCTGCAGCACAACGCACGGTGAACCACGCCGCATTCCTTAACGCTGGGAAACAAATGACCGAGCGCTACGGAACGCTGGGCACGATGGTCTCTGTCGTTGTGCCGAAAATGCCCCACCATCAGCAGCAGCAGCAGCAGTGGCCCGAAATACGGAAACTGCCGTGATAAAGGACATGCCGTAAGGTGGTTTTTCCCCCGTTCCCATTGCGGCCCATTTGGGTTAAGGCAACCGCGAACCAGCGCGCCTCTGGAATGCGTTTATGTGTCACCATCAGCGTGTGGTGTTGGTGAGCAGAACATCCCTTCGCGTGGTCCAACAAAAAAAAAGGTCAAAACTGTACAGCAAAAACAACAACAACAACGACAGCAGCAGCAAGCAGACGACAAACCACCCCGTCACATAAAACCATCCAAAGCGCCCGGCCCGACCGAAAAGACCGAGTCACGCCACAGCAGGCAAGACCGACGGTTGGGCCTTCCCAAAAACAGAAAAAAAACAACAACCCCCCTGAAAAGCCCGGGCTCGACCTTCCGCGTGGGGTTCGTCCTTTTGCTTAGCAGCCGGCAGAGCGAGCATGCAGACGAGATGGTATTGGTGCCTCGAAATAAAGCCCAGCGGCGGAAGGACAAGCGAGATGAAAAGGAAAAGGACGGGCCTGTCCAAACCCGGAACGAAAAACCCCCAAAACTGGTATGCTTTCGGTGGAAGTTGGAAGTGGCTCGATCTGTCTCGATGGCGTTGCGCTGTGCTTGTGTGTTTGCACCGTGAGCCCGAGCAGACACAGAATGAATTTTAAGGCTTGAAGGAATTGAAATGAAACGAAAATATATGGCCAAAAGGGAGGAAGCCCCCGAATCGAAGCACGGACATTTTGGTGTGCTTCTTTCTGGGAAGTTGGGCTCACTTGTTGGAGAGTTATCCTTCCACTCACGACAACACACAGCCACACACAGCTTTGGGACGATGGAAGAAAGCGCCAATATTTAATGGATATTCTAGCCGCCCCGTCGAGATCGAAAGCAAGCCGATCGTTTACTGACAGTGCTGACGAATTTTTCAACCCAAACGACGACATCGATGATAATACGCACGCCTTAAATAAAAAAACACACACACAAAAGAAGAGGAACGTACATAAAAAGAAGCTCCCCACAGAATTCGGTAGACGCGTTCGTTCGGAATGTCGTCTGTAAGGTGTTATTTTTTTACTGCTCTGCCCTAAGGACAATTTCGTGTACCATCGCCTAAGCTCCTTCCTGGTTCTTTCTTGTGTGTTTTTTTGTTGTTTTACTTTTTTTGATTTTGTTTTCCATTTTATTACGATAGCATGTTGCGTTAGCACGATGCTGCCGTGCTTTCGTTCGATGTTGAAAAATTTCGATTCTTCCGAAACAATGATGACGCCTAACGTTGATGACAATGATGATGACGGTGATGGTGGTGCGTCCTCGGACGGGCCCTTTGGGTGTGAAATTTTTGTGAACAAACCGTGAACGCAACCCCTTCGCATTCCCTTCGCCAACCGAAACCGGTGCTAATGATTTCGGCCTTTTCCGGACTCGAAGAAAAACGCCAGTGAAAAACAGCCTGCCAAGGTACACTTTATATTTTCCTTTCGGTCGAGCAGGTCGATTGTTTTTCCTTCCTTTTGGCAACCCCGGCAACAGAGTCTGCGTTGAAGCATTGCTCTTTGTTCTGCCAGAAAATACATTACAGATGATAACCGCGTGTGTTTGGGGTACCCACTTTTTTTGGGGTCGGTTACTTTTTTGTTCGCCCATCCAAACACTCCCCATCGTATGAGGCATCGTCCGCTTAAAGCAATGTTTTTCTTTAGTTTGAAATTTTCCTTTCGCTTGAGCATTTCACGACGATTTTAGGAGTCTCTATCGATCCATCATTTCTATCATTCGTGGATCCGTTTGAAAACGTCGCCTCTTAGGAACAGCCTAGAAAGGGAGTGGTGCGAAGCGCGAATAGCAAGACGAAAAACGCAAATAAAACTCCTCCCGGTTCGCGAAGGCTTTTTATTTTCCCTCGTGATCGGTCGTACAGTTCGTGCCGGTTCCGTCTTGGGCTAGCGTTATTTTCAAACCCGTCAAAGAACACCCTAACACTGGGGAAGGAGAGAGACAGAGAGAGAGAGGGAGAGAGAATGGTGGAAGGGCGAAGCGTGCGATCGCGTCCGGAAAATTAGATACAACTGTCACTGAAATGGCAAACGTGCCCAAAGGCGTCCCCAGGGTGTCCTCTCGGCTGCGCTATCTTTAAGCCCTCGTTTTGGTCATAAAATTTGGCTATCCGGGCTAAGCCGGGCTACCGAGAAACACGAGCTCACACAAACACACACACACACGCACACACAGCAATGCAGACACAAACGTTCCTACAGACCCTATTGTCGGTCGGTCGCTTTTAGCTGAATCCCCAAACCTTATCGCGTTCGGATGGCTTTTCCCTTGCCAGTCCTTCTCCAAGCCTCCTCCAAGCCTCCTCCAACCAGCCTGGTGGTACCGGACCGTTCGAATAAATTGAATGTTTCTTCAAAAGCTACCACCTCTGGCCAGCTGTGTCCTGACCCCGGGCGTGAAGCGTTCGGTGGCCTTCGAGCGTAATAAGCCATATTGGTCAGAGCTTAAAGTGGTTCCAACATAAATACGGACCATTCGGAAACATGCCCGACGGCGCGGAAATATATGCGCAATCAACCACGCGTGAACCACCAGGCGTCCGCTTCGCTTATTTAAGGGCCATCGTGGTTGATCGGTTTGTTTTAAAAAAGTATAAAAAATCATTAGATTCTATAATTTTAAATATTATATTTAAAGTAAACATTGACGATACACTTTCACTTTTTACAGGTAAATCCGATCAGGCGCGATGACAGTTTTGTAACTAAAGCGGACGCCTGGTGGTTCACGTGTTTCAAATTAAAATAACTATTTTAAGCACAAAAAATGCATTGGACATTTGACAGCGAATAGGTTTCATATGAATATTATTGTTTTACTCTCTTATGTTGGAGTTCCATCGCTCAAATCAGGTGTTTTCCCCATTCCAGTTCAAAATTTGTTTCGAAAAGTGTTTTCCCTTGCAAACATATTCGTTTTGTTTTAACTATTTACCTTAATGTCTATTTTCATCCCCTACTTTCTTCCGTTCGATATGAACAGTGATAAATCACAATAATGATGGCAAATAGGAAACCTTTCCGTCAGCAGGCGTCAAAAACAAATCACAACGGCAGAAATCCTAGCCGTGTCCCGAATCGTAACGCACATAAAATGCATTCCATCTGTTCCGCTCAATCAGACCAGATCGGATTCTAGCATGTACCAAAACATCGGCCAGTTTAACGGACCTTTCAGTTCGATTGTTCACCATTCGAAGGGGGCCAACGGGGTAGCAAATGTTAGGAGCACCAAACATGAGCAGCAAAAAACCAACAGTCGTTCCCCCTTTCGTGGAAAACATCGTGAACGAGGGAGCGAAATTTGGCATAACCGTCTACCGTAAGGCGACAAAAATATCTCCTAAAGGGTTCGTTTGTTGTTGTGCGTATTGTTTGTATCCACCTATCGGGCTCATCAAAACATACATATTTTGCCATTTTATTTTATGTTATTTTATTTTTCAACGCTGCATCACCGGAGCGGCACGAGCGGGACGATTTTTACCATCCACAAGAGAAAAAAAACGTAGTGGTGGGACCGGCTAGAATCGACTAAGAATAGAAAAATGGACCCGTTTTCTCGCGCCGTAATCGCAACAATTGGTGTCGAAATCAAGACGATCGGACACCTCGCAGCGACTACGTTGGCGTGGATCGCTCGATCGGAAAGGAGAGGGCAGGGGCTGCAAAATCGCATCGAATAAAATGATGCTGGTTCGTCGTGTCAAAGCAAGGGGCAAGGGCAAAAATGAAGAAAGAAAAAACAATCTCAAAATGAGCAATACAGACAACAACAGCATCCGTTGGCGAGGCGTTGATGTTCTGTCAGACGCTACGAACGTCCCAGCTAGGTTTTTCTTTGCGCGTTTCAACCCTTGAATGGCTCTATGTGTTTCATAATAATAACAGCTGGCTGTTAATAACTACAAGTAGAAATAAACCTTTAGATACTAAATTACATTAGTTGATGGTGTGTATGTATTAAATTTAAAAAAATATTACAATGTGACTTTATTTGTCACATTTGACAAGGGTTTGAGAAGAGAGTAACGATTACCGTTCCAAAAAGTTGGTTGGAATTTTATAAAACATCAACCCAGATTTCCTTCCCTGATGCCGGAGGGGTTAAACAAAAGGAAGGAAAAATTCCCCCCAAAAGTGTAGCGCATTTTCCCGCGTGGCAAAATCGCATCGCAATGAAACAAACGCGTGGCTAAATTTACGACGACAGGCAACGACAACGGCTGCCGGAGCATTAGCATCGAGCGCGACCCGCTCGATAATAACAAAAACCCAAACGCCCACGCCATCGTGTCCGTGTGCGAACCGACCGCGTGGGATGGCCGAGACGGAATGCCACTCTACAGTGGCACCCCCACACTCCCGGCGAGCGTCCACACCGAGGCGTTGTTTTGGACCGTCGTCGTTGTTCGCCAAATCAAAAACCGAAAAACACAGTTCCACCCGGAGCAGAAGCACCAGCTCAAGTGTTTTCCCGAGCCCCCACCCTGATCCAACGGTCCGGCGGTCCGCAGGAGAAAACCGAGTGGGGCTATTATCTTTTATTAATTGTGACTTAATCCACATCCTGCCGAGATTCATCTCGACTGCAGCGAGCAAACTCACGCTCGGCCCGGCGCAAAGAGGGAAGGCGCAACGAAGAAGGTGGAACGCTGTCGGACTCCATTGAATCGGTTCACCATATTAACGACGTCCTAAATATACTCCACCAACAAAAACCCCCTGCTCGAGAACCGACCCGGTGCTTGGTCATCGTCGGTTTGGGGAGCGGTTGGTAAAGAAAATAAATAGATGAACAAACTTCCTACGTCACTAGTTGCCCTTCGGAAAAAACGGGGGGGTCCGGAGGGGCCAGAAAACAATTCCCGAGCGGTCCAACAGCTGGTGGTAAGAACTATAATCAAGAAAAGTCCATCCTTCCATCCGAAACGCCCGTGGCCGGGCCCTACCCCGAGCTGCAAAATAAGCACCAGCAGGCGTTGGTGCACGCAAAGTGTGAAAAAACACGAAACAGGCTGCAGATGAACGAATGAAAGATGATAAGAAAGGGAAAGCAATACAGAAAAGAGGCCCTTATACGCGAGAGAAAAAGAGTGACAAGTAGAACGAAACAAAAGGAAGCAGAAAAAAAATCCATACACACACTAAGGCCATTGTGGGAGCGTATCGGGTCGTAAAAAGTTTATCATAAAACCGTAGGAACCAACTGTCGGGAGAAGATGCGAAAGATAATAACCGGGTTCGTGCAAAAGTTCAGGCCAAACTGTTCGGGGAGTTTTAGTTCTTTTGCTTCGCTGTTTTTTTTTGTTCTCCCTCAAAATATAATAAAACCAAAGGAGGCTAGATTAATCCAAGATCCACCACCCTGGGAGAGACTAGCCCCGGGGGAAGATTGGCCTCAAAAAGCTGAAGTGAGACGGATCACATGACGGAAGAGGGGTGAAGGCGTCAGTTGGCCAACTAAATATGTACGCATGCCGATGTTTATTCCCTAACGGGTCGAACTTGTTTATGTTCGCCACAGTTTTCAAAGTAGGGAAGTTCACAATTTTCTAACGGCACCCGCTTTCGCTTTCCCCTGCCCCTCCCTCTCCATCTCCACCCACCATGTTTACCATTGAAAGGTCGTGTTCATAATTGATCCAGCACATTCTTCGGACCGAAATAAACTGATGATTCCGCAAGCAATCTTTGCTCGGAAACCCCTTTTCGAAAAACCTTTTTCCTTTTCTTTTTTTTCTCGTCTGTTCTGAACGATCCCAAACCATTGCATGCTGTACAGATTAACGAGAACAATAGCACATCAGCGCCGTACCACGCGCCATTTAACAAAAGCCAATCTTCAAAGTTCCTGCCAAGAATAACAACTCCCCCCAACCCACCCCAAGGCCAAACACACGCGCACACACAAGGAACGAGAAAAAAAAACAAAGAAACGTGGGAAAATTCAAATAAAGTCCCCGCGCTGGCACCGCCATCCTCCCGAGTAAATAGTATGGCAAGGGGATTTCCGAAAACCCACAATGTTATCAATCCTCGCCCGGGCTCAGCTAGGCTATAAAAAAAGCGGTCCCCTTTCTGATTCGCCAAAAGTTACCCGCTTGCATCGGGGTTTTTCCATCCCATCACATTTTGTGTTCACAATTTTGGGCCCTCTCCCCCTTTGGCGCACGATCTGATATCTGAGTCAAGCCTATCCATAAACAACGCATACGCGATCCAAATTTTCCGATTCCCTGCCCAGCGTTGCGCTGGCGGGAAATTGGTCTCACATTTGGAAGGGGTAAAAATGCCCTCCCCGCTCACTCATGTTTCTTCTTAGACCGTGACGGAAGTGCCGACAGCTGGGAGAACCCCCCGACCACCGAGCGTCGTAAAGCAAAGGTAGGAAAATTCACTCCAGGAAAAAAAAGAAGAAACAAAACAACCCCACGTGAGCACGACGCAACAAGAGAATGCGATGGTGCGGCTTCCAGGAATGGGGTAGCCCTTTTCACTCAACCCTGAATTGCTCAAGCTACCTTTCTAAATTCCATTGCTTGCAACACGAGCGCGTGGGTGGAAAATCATTCAGAAACTCTTCGCTCCATTCCACCAGGTTCCCACCCTTGGGATTTCCATTTCTGTTTATCACCTTTATTTTTATTTTTATATTTTTTTGTACGTGTTGTCTCACCCCATCAGTACCTCGGCTACATCATCGGCTCGATCCCACGAATCGCTCGTTATCAAAACAGTCCTTCCCCCTCTCGTACCACCCTCCCTTTTGAGGCTTGCTGTTTTCGCGTATTAAATGCCTTATCTACCTTCATATTTTCCCCCCGCCATTTTTACTAAGGTGGTAAGGTTTTACTATACGTTTTCCACTCACCTGAGCCCTGCTCGCTTTGCTGGTGTGTATTTGCGTTGGCTGGGTTGTGTTTCTTGTTGTTTCCCCGCTGGTTTTTGGGACCCAGCGTACGCTTCCACTCACCCCACCCAGTTTCCGCTAATCCAAGTCCAATGATAATATTGACGTTTCGCAAGGAAGCATGTGCACGCGGTATCTTCGTCGCTCACACCTTTGTACTGACTCACTTGCACAGCAGTGTTCACTTGGCATTTGACATTATTTATTTTTCCCCATTTCGGTGCTGCTTAACTATTCATTCCGTTTTGTGATGAACTATGGTTGATGATGAGAAATTTTTCTTCACTTTATTTAAGCCCTTCGCTCCGGTGCGCTTCCCCTCACAGCACATTGGGTTTCCCTTTCCGCTTCATGCTTTTTGCACGCTCTAGGGGCTTTCCGTACACGTTTTCCGCGCGCACCTGGGCTCCAATTACTCACTCACACAATGGCTACCGTGGCCAGGTTAACGCGCACTCGTGGGGAACAACAAAAAGGGAATGATGGAGACAACCCGGGAGATGTCGAGCGGACAACAACAACGACAACGTTGACGGCGATAATAATACAACATGCACTCCTGCAACAGGAAATTGTGGCGCCCATAAGGAGCCGCCTTCTCTTCTGCAAAGTGAAGTTTTGTGAAAAAACAAAAACCCCACCGTGTGCCAGCGATTTGGTTCACTTGCTCACTCGAGGCTCACTGTGAAATGGAGGCGCCCAGGGCCGGTATGAGGTTGGAGCCTAACGCACACTCACGCGTGTACGCTCGCCTTCTCACGTCACGCTGTGGGATGGCGGGATCCCACCACTGTTTGGGGCCATCATCGGAAAAATGGGCCTACCTACGGGCTGTTTCCGTCACGTTCGGATACCGGACGGAGCGGGATGGAAACAATGCTCGAAAACAAAGGACGCTCCGGGTGGTGCTACACGTGGAAAAAGGATACACGAGATTTCGTTGTGGGTGGAAGGGGGACGTTCGGAAGGGGGTAAGAGCAACAGGAAAAGGAAAAACGTGCGAATGAAACAATGCCGATGACGATGGGTGCATGAACGAGAGGGCGAGCGATTGTGCGAGCGGGTCCGAGAGTGAGGTGAGTTTTTCACATCGACAGATGAGCACACACGGAGCTGACGAATGGAGTGAAGGCGCTAGGGTTTCGAGATGAAAATTGCACCTCCAGCACAAATCGTTGCTTATTTGTTTTACCATCGACAGGAAGAAAAACTCCGTAACACAGCGGAGTAGTAATACGTTTCGGGGAAAGGACAGTTTTCACACACAGAGGGTTCTACTTTTTTTTTGTTGTTTCGTTAACTAACAAGCACAGCGCTGGTGGCCCTTCTCGGGTTCGATGTTTTCAGCTGACACCACTGGAGCCACACTGAGGCTCTCCGGTTGCTGGCACAAACACCATGCCACCAGGCACAATACAACCACGCCGATACACTACACAAGCACACAACACAACGGGAAAACCCGCCGACGGCTGGTTTTCGGTACTCGCGTGGAAATCGAGTAGCCTCCACTCAGCCACCCGAACGGGAACGAACTTGACCCAACGATGATGATGAAGATGATGACGATGGCAATGATTATGTTGATGATGGTACGAAATGTTGTTCACGCATTTGCAAACGCAGCCCCTGCCGAAGACCATTTACGAACGCGCGATGTGAAACGATTTTGTTTCGTTTTAGTTACCTTCGACACAATCATACTTGGGAACGATTTCAAGTTTAACACCGTTCGAAATCAAAGCAGGCACAATCACTTTCTATCTGCACGCGGTGCTTGAGCCAAGAAACGTACCAAGACACACGGCTTCGGTGGCCAATCAATAACAACAAAACAATCCAAAAATAGGCCTCCCCAGGAACCCAGGAAGGATACGGGAAGAATTGCAAACACACACACTTACACATACACACATCTATACACAAAACAGACCTTGCTGCCTTCAAAGCACGCGGGTGCCGTCCGCGTGGCAGAGAACACGACGCAACGGCCGTGGACGGATTTGTGTCTATAACTCGCTTTTCCTGTTCGTGTTCGTTTGATTGTTTGCCAGGGCTTGCCACGATAGCACGAACATACACACCATCGCCAGGCGGAATGGGGCGCTCGAATAAAAAGGATCCACGCTGACGGTGATCCCCGCACTCCCGAGGGTTGTTTATGGGTCGCTCAGCTCGAGGGGGAGATTCTGGCCGATTTTCCTCCCTTTTCACGTGGTGAGACAAAAACGCGTATCGCGCACAAATCTCTCACGGCTCTTCTCGGGCACCGTGCACGACGGGGACACTCAGCTGCTTTTTCCGACATCGAACTTAGAACACTGGGCCAAAGACTGGGCAACTCCATTGTCGTCGTGTTTTGCCTATTGCAATGTTTTCCCGATTCTTGCAACCAATCAACTGTCTACTATGATGCGTTACAATTTGGTAGCACTTTTCGGTTAGTAGTGAAAACTCCCTGCCTACCGAGATCAGCCGGAGGTGCGTAACGAAAACATGCGAACCCTCCACTCGGACTCGATGGAGACGCCACACTGGGTAACCCCCCGGGGTACGCGTTGTGTCGTGAACAAATAGATAGAAATTGTGCGTGCCAGAGTGGCTCGATTCGAGTCGGCTCTCGAAACTCATCGCACGCGGTCTCAGCTCCATCGGATATACAGCCGGGCAGGAGCAAAATCGGGTGGGGACCGGGGGCTGGTTTGTGGTGAATTTCGCTTCTCTGCGAGAATAGAAAATACTCACTCTCCATCTCGCGTCCCCATCGCCAAACCGGGGGTATACTACTTGCGCGCACACGCACACCACCACGTGGTGTTCGATTTTTGTTTCCTAGAGACGTTCGTTCCGGAATGGTTTCTCTCGGGGCCACAGCGAACCACACTCCACTAACCGAGTTTTTCGCACTTTTTCTTTCTTATCTCGGTCTGAGTAGACATGGCATTCGTGGCAACCACTAGCGCCCGTCGCTCGCAGAAACACTAGCCGGGAACTTGCCTTCTTCGCGAGCGTCTCGACGAATTTCTTCACGCGACACGCTGACCGAAACAATAACCAATCGAAGAATGCAATAACAATAGGCCACTTACTATAGGAGCAGGCGAGTTTGTATTTTTAAGGCCACCTTGGATCAATTCATGGGTAAGTGGCCCACAACACATAACATAAACAAATCGAACGTCAATCGGAACCCTACAGTACTGTTGCCAAAACCAAAAGTTGTGTTGGCCTTTCAACGAGACGCGAATCTCTTACAGCTCACGATAACAATCGAGTGGGAAGCAACAGCAAATTTTCTGATTAAATATTAAACAGTTGTGTATCGCCAGTGTCTACCAGATGGGAGCACGGATAAACGGTCGATACACCGCTCCACCGCGCGACTGACAGCTGGACTGCTCCGGGTCGTGAGCACAAACACTGGCGTATCGGTGCCAAACGCCGTTTACGACACGATTCAATCTCATCGAATGATGATGAGATGAGCTTTAGTACCTTAGTGTAGTGAGAAGCTGCACAGCTCACCTCAGTTTTGTACACTACCGCCAGATGACTCGGTATAGCAAATCTCATTTAAATTTATTCAACAAATTCTTAAACACAAAACGATAGAGTCAAAGTGTAGTCATCAACATAGTAGGGAAAACACGACACATTTTTTTTACATTTCCACTTTCATCAGTTTACTTCTTTTGTTTTCAACAACTAATTTTATCGCCTTAATAGTTTACGCAGTATAATATTATTCATGTCACTATTATATTCATTTTTCAACTGTGTTCCTCCATTCTCGGCTTTAGCATGTTTTTGTGTATCTCCTTGCAATTCAGTATAGTTTGCACTTTTCATGTTTGCTTTTACATTATTTTTGCTAGTTTTAGTATTTATGTTTCTGCTGCTGCTTTCCCTACTTTTTTTGTTCCACAGTTAGTATTGTTTAATATTTATAATCGGATAATGATACTGCAATGCCGTTCAACACTAGAAAGTATGATAAGCGATCGAACGTAAAGTAATTCGAGTAGTAACACCATGTCCGCCTAGTGTAGATTATTGAATTTTTTTACTTAGCGTCATAGACCGCGAAAGTGTTCCTCCAAGAAACAGGAGGGAGAACTGTTTCCACATGCGGTAAATATATTCATGTATCGTTTATGTAGTGTTTTGTTCATTTACTATGCTTGCTTTTTATGATTTTGATGAATAAACTTTCATTTAACTTTAGATTCTCGAACTTGCATCGAATTATGATTGGTACGATATCTCTGTACGTAAATCAATCAAGAGGAGAGAAAATAGGACAAAAATTGCAATATCATGGAACCGAAAACAATAGAAAAAGAAAACTACTCGCATGTTATCCTAAACAATTTAAACTGGTAAAGGCTTTCCGCTCTGCGTTCCTACTATTTTAAATTATTAATTTTGTTTCGCTACTAATCTAGTAGAAAAAAAAATTGAAAAATAGGAGAAAAAGCATGGAACATCGAACAAGAAACAAAAATATCTTAGAAGCATTGGAATGAATGGCGAGTCAGGGATACATATATACAGAAGCGAAAACTTCAGTGCCATGAGAGGCTAAACATTATCTTATTAGATTGGGAGGCGATTCCATCCGTGTAGCGACGTATATAAGCGAACCTTGCACCATCGTTCAGATCAGTTCGTCACTCGAACGGAATGCATATGGGGGCTCAAACTAGATGGTCATAGCGTAGTTCACGCCGCATGCACGATGTTTGTTATGTATGTGTTTTAGTATTTTTCTTCAGTATATATATATTTCTTTTCCTTGCTAAATTTGGGCAGTAACTTCCTCTCGAGATTCGTGACCAAAGATGTACACATCGGTGCAATTTACCGTTGGGGCTTCTTAATCAAACAGCAGCACGTGGCACCGTCGCTTACTAGGGTGAAGCTAAGAATTACTAAGGACGAAGGGAAAGAACCCAGAATTTACGCTTCGGTATCGATCAAGCATACGTCTGCCCCAGCGTCATAGGATGGTAGCTTATGTATGCGTCCTACTGTATGTTCTACACACACGCGATCGTCGAATATGAACATATTGTATTATTATAACACGGATAACTCACTGCTCTGATCGGCCTCATTCAGGCAGGTCCTTTTTGTTTTTTTTTTCTACCAACTTTCGATAACACTTATGCCTGCAGAGTGTTTATGTGCCGTGTGTGTGTATGTATGTGTGTGCCTCTATTATGAATGATGTCACTGATCCTTCATACAATTTTTAACGAATCTGCGCACAAATACTAAAACCATACCTGTCGTCAGTGAAATCGAACGAAAACAATTTTCCCTACTAGAAAATATTTAGCCTTTTGTTGCGCATAATTCATAAAAGGAATTCCTACCAAATAACTCTTTTGCTACATTTGTCTAAACGAAAACCATGTCAGAAAATAGAGAGAGAAAGAGAGTACCTCCCGTGTCCGTGGACCGGAGTGGTTGAGGAAAAATCTGTCCCCTTTATGGCTCCGTTCTTGTTCAGAAAGTTTCCTCGCAAAACGAAATGAACTATAACTTTGTGTTGTTCTCAGTTTAGTCCTCGTGCCGTGTCAAACAATTGTTAATCCTCGTCTCAAACAATTGTTCGCTCGTTGTCTGCCCAATGTTGTTGGTAATAGTATTGCCATTCGATTCGGTGTGCCTCTTTCTGTGGTTATATTAGCAATAGTAGTACAACTCCTCTCCATTCCTGGCCAGCTCCGTGCATATAAACAGTCGAATCGAAGCGCACATCCCTGTGCTTAGCATCGTGTCTCGTACAGTCCGCTGCGTCCAATGTATCGCACCCATTTGATGACATCGTGGTCGGAGTAGTTCAGTTTCGGCTCGAACACCTTCAGGTAGCGCACCTGTATGAATGGAGGAAGTACGAACAGTTTGAGAAAACGTTCAGATGAACTATTGTTTCACTTTACCTTGAATCCGGACGGTGCGAATGGTACCTCAAAGTTCATCGAGATCGGTGGTCGGGTCCATTTCTTTTTGGTATCCGTTTCGAGGAGTTCGATTTCGGCGGACAGTTGCGTTTCCTTCATACCGGCCATACGTTTAATTCTATTCGATGTGGAGAAAAACAAATGGAAAATTAAATTAAATTATTTCATCCCAAATAACTGCCGATATCGGTTTTAATTACTTACTTCCAAACGATCGCATTTTCAGATGCCTTATACTTGGCTTTGCCCTTCAAACAGATCAACTGCACCCCGGACGTATTCAACGGGGTGGGAATTTTCACCTCAATCTTCTGCCCCAGCAGCGACGGCTTGAAGTTAGACTTCAGCACCACCTTTACCTCCATCTTTGTACGGCCAACCTCGCGCACCAACGGAATCACTCGGAATGGCAGCGAAATGTCCTTCGTCGTACGGTAACGCATAAGCTCGAACTCACCGTCCGGCGGGATGAAGCTGATCGAGTGTTCCGTCTCGAACTTGCTCAGCTTAACGCACTGGTGGAACTGGCAATCATCAATCACGACCACCGGTTTGCCCGACCGGGACGCTTCATTGTCCGCGTTGCCCGAAATGCCGCTGCGACCCTTCGCCTCCATCACGATCTTGTCGTTGATGCCGAACTTACATTCCGGCATACCGGACAGGTACGACTTCATCACCACCTTACCGGCAACGTGCGCCGACAGCACCTGCCCCTGGGGCGACATCAGCAGGTTCACGTACTCAAGCACATCGAGGAACAGCTCGTTGCGACGATACTTGATGCCTTCGCGGCGCCATCCGATCTGGCCCGTCACCTGCGACGTGATTTGCGCCTGCTCTTCCTTCGTCGCCGTCTTGATGCCCTGCTGAGTGATGAACGTCTTCAGCACGCCCGTGTCCGAGTTTTGCGGGTAGCCAAAGTCGAGGATTTCTGCAAAAGAGTCAGTCGTTTGACAAGTTTCTACCAAAGCCTACTAAAGGCACTAACACAACTCACCATCGAGCAGCTCGTAGATCAACACGAAGTTATTCTTGATGTTTTCCTCGGAGATTTTGCCAAAGTACGACTGCATCACGTCGATAATCTTCAGCAGAAACTCGAACACCATCGCAGCGTTCACATTTTGCTTCGTAACGGCCGCCAGCCAAATGTTCGCCCGCTGTAGAGTGTAGGAAACGGCAGTGAGGTAATTATTTAATTTTGCTAATGCAACATACGAGAAGCCAACGATCGATGCGGGCTTTGACGTGTCTCAACCAACCTACCTTGATATGAAAAAAGCTCGTCCGGGCGATGTTCGTTACCGGCGAACGAACCTGCTGCCGGGCGTGAATCACGTTCACGCGAAACGCATCGACCGCGTTTCGACCGATGTCATCCCGGTATACGCGGGATATCAGCACCTCGCCCTTATGATTATACACGAACAGACCACCGATCATCGTGCTATCGTCAGCGCACTGCTACTTCTGCCGTCGCAACTACTTCTCTTCGCCCCAGTGATGCACTTGATCAAGGAAGCAGTCACACATACAAGTTCTTATTTACTTTCCTTCGACGATACGGTCGTCAACGATGCTACTTGATTGTACAAAATCACGCACTCCGCCACTTCCTCCACCTCTTTCTCTACGTTTCAATTCGTCAGTCCCTCACGAACGTCGCCAGCGCCAGCGGATGCGTCGGACGCGCCTTATCAATGGGTCTTTTTCTTCCTGCTCTCTGCAAACGGAAAAAGAAAGATATGTTTACGCCCACTTTGCATAACTTACAGTCCCTTCTAGGGACAATCGTGTTCCCGTGTTCTCGTCATTGGCGACGTCGTCCGATCACTTCTTTCTCCGTTACTTTCTCTCCCTTACGCTGTGTCGGCAATGGAGTAGTATTTAAATGAGAAGCTCCATTCGAACTATAAAACAGAACCCGAGCGTGTTTTGGGACATTTTCATTTAAAATGCAATGAATCTTCTCAGTTTGGATGAAATTGCTAGAAATCAATACCCCGCTCACGCAACATTATACGGGGACTTGGGGGGGCAGAAAAAGTGAGTGATGTAAAAGAAAGGAATCCGTTCAACCCACAACAAGCTACACATTTCCGCATCTGAGAAGCATTCTTTTATGGTAATTAGCAAGCAATTGTATCATCCCTATTGGCAATGATTCGCATATTCGGTACAGTCACAGAAAATGTCTTCCAACACGACGAATCCGCCCGCCGGAGCTCGCTCCTCATAGCAACTTTCTATCGCTGCCTTTTTGTTCCCACGGTTGAATGATATCACCGATACTCGACGCTTACCTTGAATCGCAGCTATTCGCGACACTTTTTCACCAACCACAAGTTAAAGTTATTCCATTTTTGTGAATAATTCAGCCGAAAACATTATCACCCCAAAACTCCCGGACGAGGAAAAATTTTCCTTTCGTTGTGTCAAGAGATTGCTACTAGCGCTCCCTAGCGGATTTTTGACCAATTGTCATTGTGACAGCAAAGCCCATCATGGCCAAGATGTGTTGATTTTTCAAGGTAAAACAGTTTTTGTTATTTTATATAAAGATCAAAAATGAATAACCATACACATTATAAATTATATTTTGTGTTCGTATAATCCGCTAAATAGGTAAAATATATTTTTATCGGCCATTAGGGTAAATTAAACTCAAAAATTTTCGTTCAAATTTAGGCAGTTTCATTAGAATGTCAAAAAGATTGTGCTAGGGACGTCAAACCGTTCTAATCGACGCAACCTACCTACAACCCACCGTCAAGGTAGCAAAACTTAGCGGAACAATTCAATCGTACGCCTCCTTTTTCGCTTGTCGGGATTTTTTCTTTTGGGTTCTTTCGGTTCGATTCCGATATCCCTGGCGTAACTATCTGCCAACGGTGCGTGTTCTGTGCATTCCGTGTCCATCTATTCTGCGGCGTTTTATTCTTCGCAATTCGCTTCGTTCCGTCGGACGCATCGTTCGCTGCTTCCAGAATCTTTTCTTTGCGGATTTCCTTCCCCACAACGCCCCGGAACGGTACATTATCGGACCTCCGGCATTAAAGTGGCCCGTCTGCAGCAGCTACACCGGACGCGAACGTGTTCGACTAGTATCTTTTTTTTTTTTGTTATACATCATCGTAAAACGTAAGCTGTCCTCAATTTCCAATATTGCTGCAGAAATATTCGGTGTCGTTCGTCTTGATTCTGGGTAGCATTCGTCCTGTACGTCTGTGCATCAAAGTGTAGTGAAGATTTTGCTCTAAATTAATTCCCCCCACGAACCGCATAGGCCGCAGCTGTTTATTTGATAAAACAGTGAAAACGTGTTTGCTTTAGATAACTACGATTCGATAAAGTGTCTTTCCTCTGTATGCTATCAAGAAAACGCATCTCAAAATCATCGCATCCCGTCTGTGTCAGTGCACGGTGACACTTACACTGCAAGTGGTTTATGCTTTTTATGCAGCGGTGCTGATGCACCGTTGAAACTGCACCCGAGACGACCGACACCCACTTGTGGCAGGAGTTGTTTTTAGAAGCGGGTGGAGTACAGGAAAAAAAACAACTAAACATCGTAATCTGGGCATCATATTCATCAAACACAGAGACGGCAAGGCGATCCTCGTGCGGTACCTGTTCGTGTTTGGTGTAGGTGAAGAGAAAATCTCGTATCCCGTTTGTGGCGTGTTTTTAGGACTGCTACTACTGCCATCATCGTCGTGTGCACCGGATACACACATCCCGTCGTTTGCCAGAAGTGTTTGCTTGCTGTGTTTGTTCAGAAAGGACGTTTCAGGGGAAAAAATCAATCCCGCAAGCAAACAACGCAAAGCAGGCTACTTTTCCCCTGCGTTCCTTTATGCCGTGTTTGCGGTGCATCCTCCGTCCATTCGTCAATTATCAAAGCTACAACGTTCAGTTCGTTGCATCCCATCAGAAACTAAGTTTTCATGTTCCTTGTGTCCTGTTCTTCCGTCAACCGGAAGTACCCATAACGGTAAGTTTAACCTAAACTCTTTCCATTTCCAGTTGAAAATGAAAAACTTGCGTGCGAATACACAAAGTAATACGGAACATCACAACAAAAACCTCTACCGCCCGGATTGAGGCCAGTCAAGAACCAAGTATCGATCCAGACGATTCGCTTAACCGGTTTCGTTTAAATGCCCCCAAGCACCTAATCGAACACCGGGGCTGTTTAAATAGGCGGAAAACTAATCTGATAGCCTACGGATGCCGTGAGGACGAAACGCCACCCTGAACGTACGGACAAGACTGACTGGTTGATAAATGAAGGAGCAGAAAATCTGGTGGTGATGCACAAGAAACACGCACCACCAAGCGGTCTTACAATTTATCCGCATCGGTTAGATTTTCTCCCCTTTTTCCTTTTTTGCTTTAACACTTTCCACCCCCAACGAAAGGAGGCTTTATGGGTGATGGGTAGGAAAAGATGAATTATATACCGTGTGTCCGTGGTGTATCGAGATAAAAAATAATAACGATCAGGCGATGATGTACCAAATGTTTACCATCCCATGTAGAAAAAAGGATGTACGAAAATAGATTTTGCCGACGCCGCAGCTGGGGCATGTTTGTGTTGTTTTTTCCTCGTAGGCCTTTACGGTCTACACCCAGGAATGCTTAGAAGTGGATACCATGCGAGACGACTTTGCTAAAGCAAA
Source organism: Anopheles ziemanni (assembly GCF_943734765.1). Taxonomy (NCBI): domain Eukaryota; kingdom Metazoa; phylum Arthropoda; class Insecta; order Diptera; family Culicidae; genus Anopheles; species Anopheles ziemanni. The sequence goes on from NC_080705.1 coordinate 79,488,390, forward strand.
CGACATGGATTGGAGGAGATTCGAATGTCGCGAGTTGGCGTAGGATTGGTTAAAAACTATGCATATACGCAAACATTTAGTTTCACTGTCAGAACCGTACAAAATGTAAGCCCGGTTTTAAAATGAAACCGGGTCGATTAGATACAGATCAAAATCGCACACCTGCCGAACAGTTTCCCGACACTCTACATCTAGCGAAGTAAGTGGAAATGGTTTCCACAGCAACAGGCATCCTCAACAATTTCCAACGCTAGGGCTTGGGATAAAAATGTAACGGACGGTGACGACTTCTCTGAACACCTGATCGATTAAACAAGAGTAAAGGAGTTGTTGGGATATTTACTGTTTGATATGAAATCAATAAGCAATCAGTGTAATTGTCAGCTTTTAGCACCACCCTGTTTCTTGTCAATATTTTTGCAATATTATTGCAAACAGTTTCACCACTTTTCAGTGAGATCTTATCAATTTGAAGTATTAACAATAAAGTCGAATAATTAATAAACAAGGATACGAAATAAAAATAGCACAACTTTAGCTTTTGTTCAGCAATTGCAGACATTCTAACAAATGCTTAAATCAAATACATTTTCTTGATGATGAAGCTTGTAGGCTTAATCGAAGCACTTTGGTGATAAATCATGCCTACTATGTCAAGAACTGCTAGAGCACAAGGACTCATGGAGCATCCTTCCAACGAAACGCCTGACGTCAGGGAATAGTTCGGAAATTGGGGGTATTCAAATTCGTTCCACGTACTACATGCTCCTCGTGATTGCAAATTGCCCGTTTGTTTTCGTTAACCTCCCGTTTCCGAGTAACAATTTTAATTTCCTCGAGTGGAAATCGTTCGTTTGGAAGGAACCGTTTGTTCATTTCCTGTGCATGTCCCTAGAGTGCGGCGTGTACGCGTGTGAAACGAACTCCATGCTTCCTTCACAACTGTATGCCTGACGCTCTGCCTTACACGGCTGGTCCTCATTCTGTCGGCCGTCGCCCGTTTACAACCTCCTCCCCACTCCCCACAGGACTTCTCACGCGATTTTCCTCGAACTGTGCGTTATCGCTTGATACGGATCGCGGATTGTGTTGCGGCTGAAGCTTCACAGGTCGGGCCACACGCTTATCAATCTTATTTTTAGTCCCCGGCGTGAGCCGTGGCCCAGTGTGTATGTGTGTGCATGTAGCATATCACACGTGAGAAGATGGGAGGCGTTAAAACGGAACTTGATACATATTTAGCACCCTCCTCCTCGCCACCCTTGGTCTACAGTCAGTCACAACGATCGGTCACGCAGCGGCTCGAAGGGCCAAGCCTCCTTATTTATATTGTGCGCAGTACATTAGCGCGGCGTGTTAACGGTGCTGTTTATTTTCTGTTTAGCCACTTTCTGCTACGTTTGGTGATTGCTGTGAAAGGGGTTTATTAATTTTAAACCGGTTGATCCCTTCTGACACGGAGGGAATAAACAAGGCCACACAACAAGAATAGAGATACTTACTGAACGTTATCACTTCAACTGTAATCTTCACAAAAATAAATATTTTGCTTTTGGTGGCGCTTGTATCAGTTGAAAAGCATCAAGCTCTTAATGAACACAAAAATAGTAAAATTGTAGACAGAGTCTTTCAACCCGTTGTAAAAGCGAGAGAATTTAACTTACGCTAGTAATTGACCTTAATTATCTCATTCATCTGACGACACAAGTGTAGTTGTCCACGGGAGTAGTTTGCATTGACGTATTTGTGTTGTGTTACTCTAACGACGACGGCGCGAGCTGACCAAAGAACGCAATATGATGTCGTCGGCGGCCAAGCGCCACCCAAACCAAAGGGTGGTGGTGGTGTGCATTCTAAGTTTTCAGTCATCGGAATCGCCGTGATCTTCGCTGGAGGATTAACGTGTCAAGGAATGCTTGCATTACCGTTCTGGTACTCTTCTTTGAAGCACGTGATCGTTGCTTTGGAATGTGATCCCGCTCATGATCGTTGCTTTTGGAAGGATGATGTACTGCTTACCTACCTCCCGTTTCCTTTCGTGTTCAATTAGCTGAAAGCGATCGGGGAAGGAGAAAAAAAAAAGCTTCGCCATGAATGCCACAGCACAGCGGACTTACATGAGGCGCCCCTTAGACGATAAAATATCCACATCGGTCATTTCACGTACCGATTGTATCGATACGGTGGCGAGATGGAACATACTTCTGTCGCCAAACAGCACTCCTTTTGAGGTAATTAATTTACGCGTGGGCGCTGTCAAGAGGAATTTTTCAAAAAGAAAATGAACCCAACCACATCCATTGGCGAGTGAGTAGCAACTATCTTTTTAAAGAATCAACCGTAAAAAAAAACAAAATTGAAATGAGCGAAGGTTCCTCCATAAATCGTAAGGGACTTGTTTTTCAAATAAAAATTGGATGAAATTGTATGGAAGTTGCACTTAATGGTTTCGTGTTCTAAGTTCCCGGCCACAGCGGTTAGTTGCATAGTAGAACCAGGCAATCGAGTTCAATCTAGCCATTGGTGTCCGTTACCTTCCAGTGCACTGCTATCTTATCGGCTTGTCCGTGCTGGTAGTCTGCACAGTCGGGAGAGCATCCGTAAAGTTGTTACCCTTAATATGACATCATGCTGTAATTTGGAGCGATTTCTTACCTTCTTTTTTTATTTTGGTTCTGTTTGTTTTTTTAGGTGTGTAACACATCAACCTGTGACGGGCCAGAGTAGCACCGAGAAGGATCCCCAAAACACACGATAAAGAAAATCGATCGTGACTGAGTCGATCGTTGAGATACGCACGCACGCATCCGTCCATTCATCAAAGTGTGGTTGTATTGTCTAGGTTTTTTTTACGTGTAAGCAACGAAACACAACCCTCGACGACAGAAAACGACGCCTTTCCTCGTCCCTCGCATCATCCTACCACGAAAGCGATATGACAACGACGATGCTCGCCAGCGATGCTTGAGCGCGTCCGGTTCGGTGGTTTCAGCGGTACGTACAAAGTAAGGGGCGCCGAGCTGGCTCGTGACAGGAAAACGCAAACAAAACCGGTGACCGTACTTTTCCTCGATGAAAGTACGCACACGTTCCATCTGGACAAGCGCGCCAAGGGCGCCGAACTGCTCGAGCAGGTCTTCCAGCACGTGGAGCTGTCCGAGCGGGACTACTTCGGTCTACAGTTTCCGTGCCCGGGCGACCGGCCGGTGCGCGAGCCGGCCGCTGGCCTAGGCAATGGAACAGCCGGTAGTGGCGGGGGGTAGCAGCAATCACAGTGGCAGCACCAAGCCAGACCATCCAAACGGTGGTGGATCGAGTAGTGGGAGCACCGGTGGTGGTGGAGTAGGAGGTAACGATAGTGCCGGAGGAATAGGAGGGCATGGTGGAACACCGGTGGTAGCTCCGTTCCCGAGCGGACGCCAACCGGTGCGGTGGTTGGATCCGAACAAATCCTTCCGCAAGCAGCTCCAAAATGTTCGCGCAAGTGACGGTGGCAGGGGATCGGGCAGGGGAAGCACCAACGGCCAAGAGGACGGTGGACCAATCGTACCGTTGCTGCTGTTCCGCGTAAAGTTCTACGTCACCGATCCGAGCCGGTTGCTTGAAGAATACACGCGATACCAGTTCTATCTACAGATCCGACGTGACGTCTACCAGGGCCGGCTACCGGTCAGTTTCAACACTGCCTGCCTGCTGGCCAGCTTTACCGTGCAAGGTAAACGGACCTCTCACGCTTCCAATTGAAAACAATTCCCCATCCACTATCATCCTCTTCATTGCAGCTGAGCTTGGTGATTACAATCCCCTCGAGCATACGGCCGGCTATCTCAGCGAACTACAGCTACTCCCGGAGCAGACGGAAGAGGCGGAGCATCGCGTCTCGGAACTACACAAGCTGCACCGTGGCCAGCTACCGGCCGACGCGGAGTACAACTATCTCGACCACGCCAAGCGGCTAGAGCTGTACGGCATCGACTTCCATCGGGCTACCGTAAGCAATTAGCGTCGCTGCACACCTTAAATTGGACACGAATTTGATTTTCTGGGCCCTCATTTCATCCACACAGGATTCGTCCGGGAAGGAGCTGGCGCTCGGTGTTTGTTCCCTCGGGCTGCTAGTCTATCAGAACGGGACGCGCATCAATACGTTTTCCTGGTCGAAGGTGGTAAAAGTGTCCTTCAAACGGAAAGATTTCTTCATCCAGCTTGGTCGGGAACAGGTGAGAAACTGGCCGTGTGAGACGGGAATGGAGGCTTTTGTTCGTTTGTCAGGGAGCGGAAGGTGTGAACTTAGTGAAAAGACAAAATTAATTATTATGTGATTTTTCTTTACAAATGCTTCTCAAAACAACAATAATTTACTTGTGTATCCACTTGTAACTTGTCTTTATTGTTTTTGAAGTAGGCGTCCCTCGGTAACTACGTTAATTTGTCCCATTTAATCCACTAGAACATATTCTTTTGCACCAGGTGTCTTAGCCTACTTAGGGATGCAGAATTCTGTCACTTGTAATTATATCCTTGGTCTCACCAAGCTAAGCAATGCTTTGATGCTCTTCTTCTTCACAGTCCGAACACTACGACACACTGCTCGGGTTCAGTATGGGTTCGCACCGTAATGCCAAGCTGCTGTGGAAGGCTTGCGTGGAACATCACTCGTTCTTCCGGCTGAAGAAACCGCACCGATCACCACGTTCCTTCCTGCCGCTAACCCTACGCTCTAAGTACGTTTGGTAAAAAGAGGATTGATTATCCGAAAAATAACGACGGATTTTTTTGTTTTGTTGCCATACCAGATTTCACTACTCCGGCCGCACCGAGCTACAGGCCGTCACTGAGAGCCGGCAGCGGGGCAAGGTGACCAAAGTGTTCATTCGATCGCCCAGCAAGCGTTTACTGACGGTTTCGCAGCCACAATCACCGCAACTGAATGGCACTGGCGGTGACGGAAGCGGTGCAAGCGGTGGTGGAGGATCGGGAAATGAAACCAGCAACGGTGGTGCGACGGTCGGATCGCAGAGTGGCCAGAAGAGTCAACTCACACTGCTATCGATTACGAAGGCAACGCGCACGTACGATAAGGTTACCTCGAAGACGCCCTCGATACCGCGGAAAGCGTGGGAACAGCAAAGCGACGAGTAAGTACACGTCTATGGTTCACTTGTTGCGGATGCAAGCGTCCTTGCTTATGTTCCTCGCATGATTTTTTTCTATTGTAGGCCAACCTTTATCGAGCACTGCGCCAGAACGTCGATGCCGATGTACGATGCACCACCGGCCTACGCTGGTTTGAACGGTTCCGGTGGAGAAAACGGAACAGGAGCGTCCGGCGACGACGGTAGTAATGGGCTGGTCACGATCCATCTGGCGGCGGACGAACAGGGTCGCTTCGGTTTCAACGTGAAGGGTGGCATCGATCACGGTTTGCCGATCGTTGTGTCACGGGTCGCCCCGCACACGCCGGCCGACAAGAGCGTACCGCGGGTCTGTGAAGGGGACCAGGTGGTGCGTATTAACGGGCGCGACGTTAGCACCATGGCGTACGAGCAGGTGGTGAGCTTGATTCGGGCATCCCGCGAGTTCCAAGGAGGGGAGCTATTCTTAACCCTCAAACCGAACGCCCTGCTCGATTACACCGAAGAGGAACCGCTGTACCAGTACGTACCGGAGGAGAGTGACATCGTGCGGTCATCGGGACTGCTGAACGGGGACCAACTGTTTACGCAATCGTTGCTGCTGCTGCGGGACGGGCTTGCTTCGGGAGCGCTTTTGACGCAGTACGAGCAGCTGTACCGGAAGAACCCGGATCTGACCATCACAGAAGCGCGCAAGCCCGAGAACATCGGCAAAAATCGCTACCGGGACATATCACCGTGTAGGTTGCAGCACCAAACCCACCCACCCTACCTTGGAATTATGTTCTTCAAACTAAATATTATTCTCTTTTCAATCGCTAGATGATTGCACACGTGTTGTACTACAGAATGCGGAAAGTGGTGACTACATCAATGCAAACTACGTGAACATGGAGATACCCCCGGCCCGGACCACCAACCGCTACATCGCGACGCAGGGCCCCCTCCCGTCGACTGTCAACGATTTCTGGCGCATGGTGCAGCAGGAAAGTAGCCACCTGGTAGTGATGCTGACGACGGTTAAAGAAAGTGGCAGCACCAAGTGCCACCAGTACTGGCCGTCGGCCGAGGACGATCCGCTCGTGCCGTCGCCAGGGTTCTCGATCACCTGCCTCACGGAGAAACCGGACGAAACGGGTAGCTTCGTGTTCCGCGATCTCGTTATGACGGACGAGCGCACGAAGGAAACACGCACGATCCAACATATGCAGTATCTGGCCTGGCCGGATCACGACGTGCCGGCCGATCCGAACCTGTTCCTGCAGTTCACCGAGCGGGTCCGCTCGGCACGGGAGACTACGCTCCCGCTGGAGATCGAGGCGAGCCTGAAGAACGTGAAGCTGCGCAGCGTGGATGAGAACGGTGGACTGGACAACTCCGAGCGGCGCATCGTGCACACGGACAGCGACGACAGCCCGAACGATATGCCCTCGTCAACGTCGGTACACCAGTGAGTAGAATGGAAAGAGTTAGAAAAAAATGTTTTTCCTGCAAGCGCTTAATGACGCTTATTTTGATCTTTTGTAGATGTAGATGTAGATAGTAATCATCTGCTCTCGCTTACTTTGATGTATCAATATTTACTCGTGCTGTGAAAGTTGATTAAATATTTTATTGTTAAATATAACCCTTTCCCAGGTACATCAGCGCTTCGAATCCACCGATTATCGTTCACTGCTCGGCAGGCATCGGACGGACAGGGGTGTTGATACTGATGGACACTGCCCTCGCGTTGATGGAAGTGCGGGAACCAATTTACCCGTTGGATATCGTACAGGCGATGCGCGACCAGCGGCCCTGTATGGTACAGAATGTGGTAAGTAAAGACCCCGTCCCATTGGTCCAATTTGTGGCTTAACCCTAATACTATGCTTTTGTTCACCACAGAGCCAGTATCGATTCGTTTGCGAGTGCATTTGCGCGGCGTACCTTCAGCAGGCTGCCAAAGAGGTGGCTGCGGCAGCGGTTACCGAAGCTAGCTCGCCGGTGTCCGGTGTTGGATCGAAGGGAGGTACCGCAGGAACGAAGGAGAAAACAACCATCACATCACCAACCGCAGGCATCACCTCACCGGTACCAAAGTCAGTTCCGAGTATAGCATCGCCGGAGGAAACGTTGCTGGATACGCCGGCCGAGGGCGAGAAAAGGGCACCGCTTGCAACCGAAACGACCAGTGGCAGTACAGTCACCACCGGTTCACCCGTCAATGGTAAACCGGCCAATGATTGAACTGCCCCTCCACTCCCCCCGGTACTGGAGAAAAACTACTTTGTTTCTATGTGAAATCGGTATTAATTTATTTCATTTATTCTTACCCCTGACTATCTCCCCATTCTTTGCGAAGAATTTAAGTAGCGTTAATATCAGACTGCTGAGTAAAATAAGAGACCACTCTATAACCGAACCGACTCAAGTGCGTTCATATCAAGAATCTATTCTTCCGTGCGAAAGGTTATCTCTCAGTGGAACTCAGTGCAAGCTGCGTACGCATTAGTGTGGAGTTTCCAATCACATTTACTCTAGTTTCGTTAGTTCGGTAGTTCGCGGTCGTCATCGTCCTCATCGTCGTATTTAGGTCTAAGCTTTTACTCCGTTCACAAAACCACCTTCCGGAGCTAGCCGGAATTGCAATCGTCCGTCGGCTGGGGTAGGAGGGATGGTACTGATGAACCTTTTGTGATGTAAACAGTATACAGTTCACCCAAAAGGGGGTGCGGAACGGGAAAAGAACTAAGTGAGTCACAAAAAATTGCATGAGCGCGAGGCCATGAAATATTAGTTAGATCGAACGATCATACAAGATATACACGGGGGGATTTCGAAGGAGATACCTTGTTTATTGACAAACACACACAATATACAGACACATTGCAAAGTTCATTCAAATTACGTTAACTTTATTTTAAAACGTTAAAAAATAACGTCCTTTCACCATACCATGCCATAATACATACCGGTTTGAATAAAAATCATCTATGACTTGACATGATTGTGCTTGTCTTTGGCAGCCGACAAATAACTAATCCATTGTAGAATGCTCAGAAAGCAAAACCAAATTGCTTCTTCGACAACCGAATGTAACTGCACTGCTGCTGCTGCTCCTGCTGACAAGCGAGATACGATAATGTGCACTTATAAAAGAAATGCATAACATAAATGAACTTGGTACAAGATAGTGGCCACACCTAGCATTTAAGATGGCGAAGTGATCGGAAGCAAAAAGCTGCACTTATAAAATTGAAGGAAAGAGTAAAACATTTAATGCAAGAACGCACAACGTTACAGAAGCATATATACATATATATATATATAAAGCAACAGTTGAAACATATAAAAACAGGACATTGATGAGTGAAACTTTTTTTTGTATTATGCGCAACTGCATCGAATGCGTTTCCGTGATGGCTTTATCATCAAAATATAGAAACAGAACGACGTCCTTCAACCAAACGGTTTCTTCCGCTGGTGGTGGTTTCGGATTGGAGATTTGTTTGTTCCCCTCATTCTATTTGAGACTGCACGTCATCGTACAACAGCCTTTTCAACTAGACAGACATGAAATCAGACAGAGAAATTACAACTGCAATAATCATTATCACGTGTGTGCTTGTTAGTACGCATTTTTTAAATACATCGAACCATCAATCGTTGTGTCGGACGTTAATGGAGGAAGTAAATTACGTACTGTTAGACCGCGAACCATGAGCCAGCAAAGGATCCGGCCTCATTTCACGGAGCAAGGATTCTGCGGACAATAAAATCACCGGGTCTGTGTGTTAACCCTTATGCTGCGCTCACATGTGGAGGGTACATAGAAGTAAGGGAAAATCTAGGATCAAGGCTAGAAGGGCGTGCTTGCATTAATCGTGCAACGTGTGAGGAAAGAAACGCGAAACTGTGCGAACAAATAGAATGTCGTATAAAAGCAAATGTAATCGGATGTATTAATCAGAACGGTGTTCCGTTTTTTTATTCCCTCGAAGAAATAAAAGAAAGATGAACAATATTATTAGCGACTTTATCGATGTGTGTTCTTTCATTTTACTCTATTTATGCATCAAACATCTTTGAGATATTCCTTTTGTAAAAAGGGTAATTCACGATCCTCGAACCAATCCTTCTAAACCGTCGTTTTGAATGTTTTCGATTTTCCGAGCGTGAAGGACAACATTATGAGAAAGCAACTACAACTTGGATCAAAACATGTATGACAGACATGCTGTCAAAATTGTTTGTTGACGAAATGAAAAGAATAAAACGGAAAACAATTTCTGGTGCAGAAAATGGAAGGCTCCAGGTGATATTTGTGTTTCTGATAGAATGTTAAACTTTTGATAGTGGCTTTGTAGGTGCAAAGGAATTCACTGGACGGGATAGTGTCGTGATTTTTCCAGCGAAGACAATCAATCGAAGCATTCCAGTTCGTGTTACTTAAAGGCCTGCTACAATGGATATTTTCCAAAATCAATGCAGCGAAAGCTTGGGCTTTGATTCGATGGTAAGTTACCGCCAAGTAGAGAGTTTTTGGTGTTTTTATAAAGAAAGCCCGCACTTCTTAACGGTTTAAGCTCTCGTCGAATCATCTCAATTCACCGCTGCACGATTCACCGGGTTCGCCAAATCAACTCACATTCGGACCCTCGTCGCCGTACTTTTCCTCCATCTCGCAGCAACTGTGCGGGACGGGAACTGGCGGCGGGTCCACCAGCGGTCCGAACGATGTGATACTTCCGAGCATTTTCGTGAAAATTCCCACTCAAATCAATCAGCAGTACCAGCAGGAGAACCGGCTGCGCAATGCACGCAATCCAAGTGAGATCAAGTGCGAAGAAAGGGCGGAACCTATCAAAAGTGAGATGGCTGATACACGGTTGAAGCTAACAAGCGCAACCATTTCCGACCAGCTACCCGACCTCATCGATAACTACTTGAACGATACACCGCGTGCATCGAGCAATAATGGGGTGGGTTGTGCTGAAGAATACTCCATCCATCGTTGTGATCACTGTCCGTATGCAACCCTCTCGGAGCCATCGTTGGCTGAGCACAAACAAACAAAGCATACCACGGGTGGACGAATGCTTCTCGGTACCCTAAGCTGTCCGGTTTGTGAGAATAAGTTTTACAAAAAGACAGTCCTAGAGCTACATTTGCTGGACGACCACGAAATGGCAAGAAACGAGGTGGAGTTGCTGTGCGGTAGGATTTCAAACCTTCAACAGAGCGCAGGTTGTGCTCCATCGGCCGTTTCTTCGTCTGTGGCACAGACCAGCAGCACTCTAACGCAAACGATTTCCACCGCGGTGGCCCCAAACAAGAGTCGGATCTACATTAAAGATGTACAGTTGCTCAAAAAACCGGATGTTATCGCCCAGGAGACGCAAAATGGAACCCATGTTCAGCAAACCCAGGTTCAGCAGATGCTTCCAATGGATCAACAACAGCAATCTTCGCACCCTTGTTCGCAAGACAATCATCTTTCTGCTACAGAATCGTCTTCCCATGAACAGTACCAGAGCGAACAACACCAACCAGCCGCACCAACCGCACATGGTTCCGGGAGCGGTAGTAAAATCTTCATTCGGAATGTTTCTCTGCTGCAGAACGTTAACTTTACACCGACGGCTGAAAATCTGCTTTCCAATGGTGGCAAGTATCATTCGTTTATGAACCATGAGTGTCAAAGCGATCTGTCGTCGCCCGCAATCGATACATCTTCGTCGATCGATGATAGTTACTGCCAAATGATGCCTTCGACCGTCGCTACGCAACCGAGGAGCAACCGTATCTACATTAAAAATGTTGATATTCTACGAAATCCTCTGCTTTCATTGGATCACACAGGGCCGGCGTCGGCATCCAATTCGTACAATGCGCCGACCACCAGCCGGGCAAGTAGTTGCGAAAGTATAATCTGCACATCGACTCCACCACCACCACCACCGCCGGTGCCGCAGCCATCAACCTCGTCGCAATCACTTCCACCGATAGTGCCACCAACAGCAGCAACGATAATCCCTCTTTCGCAACTAACCGAATCGCAGTTGGCGCCAGGAAATGAGCAATCTCTTACCGGAGAGGGTATGGACCAAGGCTTGAGGCCTTCAGTGGACGAAAATGGGAGTATGCTAGGACTGATGGCACCACAGCAGCAACAAACGCAATCGATCGGACAGGGAGCGATCAGTTTACCCATGATGTACACCACCGTATCAGAACCAACGAGAATCCCGGACAGTTGCTCATCGTCGTGTATTTCCATCGCACCGGTAAACTCCTCATCGACAACCAACACCCAATCGAACCCATCTTGTAATGGGTATCAGTTAGCTTCGTTTACTTCCGATGGGCAACACCAACAGCAGGAGCCGAGGAAAAGTAAAATATTTATCAAAAACATAAGTGTCCTCAAGCAACCGACCATCCACCTGAAATCGGTCGACGAAGTGAACCTGATGACGTACGATCAGCTGCAGCTGCAAAACTTACTTCCCGTCGGAGTGAACGCACCGGTTGGGTGTATCATGAGTATGGATCAGTCGAGCGTTCATCTGGACGGAAGGCGCCAGCAGGACGGCATGATGGACGGTGGTAACAATGCCGAAGCGATAGAACAATCTTTTGGGCAGCTAATGGAAGCGGTTGTCGAACAGCAGCCACACGAGGAGGCCATGGATGGATACCAAGATGTTGGTTGCTACGATGACTTGGATGTTTGCGATTTCAGCAATGGATTTAACGAACGGGACGATCCGGGTGGGGGTGAAGGTGCAATAAGTGTCCCATCGGGGGGTAGCAATAACAACACCCTAAGCATGAGCTGCGATGGATTACTTGGAGAAGCACGTTGCGACAATTTTCAATCCGGGTTCGATCAAGACATTATCCTGCTGCAACCATCAAACTCCAGTGGCGGCGACTCGCAACCAAACGAAACGCAAAAGATGTCCGAAAGTTGGCCACCGGTCGTTGGCGGTGGTTCTTTACTTCCACAGGACACTTCTTGTCCGTCGGAAAGTGTTCCCATGGAGGAAACCGTTAGTGAACCGCATAATGATGAGGTTGAGCAGCAGCAAGATAAAGACATTCTGTTCCTATGTGCCCAGGAAGTGATCAATCTCGACCCTCCGGCTGATGAACCGAAGGTGAGCGAAGTGGACGAAGGTGTCGGCCTAACGGATAACTCGATCGCCGAACTTCCGTCCACTGCAACAAGCGACCAAGCATCGGATCGTCCTCGGCCACGCGGTCGTCCAAAGGGCGCAAAGCAGACGGGCATAACGAAGCTGAAGAAGCTATACTCCAATCTTACCCCACAGGAGGAGGGCTACAAATGCGACATCAAAGAGTGTGGGGCACGCTTCCGGCAACCGGATCGGCTCGAGTATCATCGAAAATGTCACTTACCGGCAACAGCGTGCAGTGCCGAGTCGGGCGCAATCCGATGCCCGGAGTGTGGCTCGCTAGAGTTTCGCAACTGGAACACACTCCATACGCACCTGTGGCGTGAGCATGCGGTTGATATGGAACTGTACGCGTGTCAGCTGTGCAGCTTCAAAACGCCAGTCCTTTGCCGTTTGACAAACACGCACATGAAGATTCACTCAGAGGAGCGTAACTTTAAGTGCGCCATCTGCTCGAAGGCGTTCAAGAACAACAAGCAGTTGCGGAATCATCGACGATCGCATCGGGATCCGGTTCAGCCGGTTCAAACGCAGCAACTGCAGCAACAGAACACTTCCGAGGATGTTGCCTCAACCGACATGGCGGTGGTGGAGAATGCACCCCCGGTGGAATCAGCTACAGCCGCCAAGTCGTCGTCGAAGCCAAATAAACCCTCCGCCGTTCCTATTAAGTGTGTCAAGTGTGGTCAAAAGTTCACCAGCCAGCGCCAACTGCATTCCCATATGGAAGCGAAGCATCCACCCACCTCGGACGGAGGGCTGGCGAGTGAGGCGCCCGGGAAGCATCGATGTGTCATGTGCGGGATGATGTTTAAGACGCGCTACCTGCTGCAATCACACTCGGCGAAACACTCGGACGAAAAGCGATTCAAGTGTGAACACTGCGATTACACGACGAACGATCACAATGCCTTCCGGCGTCACAAGATGCGCCACAACACCAAGGGGAACCATATGTACAAGTGTAGCTACTGCGACTACACCAGCATCCAGAGCACGACCTACCGGAAGCACCTGGAGCGGATGCACGCCGACGAGGCATCGCGGTTGCTTTACAAATGCGCCAAATGTCCGTTCGTGTCGATAAGCGAGCTGAAATATCAGCTGCACCGGGCAAAGCACGAACATCCGGAGAATGGTGAAGACAGCCCGATCGAGGACACACAGAAAATCCCCGATGAACAGATGCCTTTGGAGGGAAATGTTTCGATAGTGGAAGATGCAGTCGGTAACAGTCAAGAACAACAGCAAGAGGATGATTCACGTGCCTGCGAGAGTGTCGGTTCGGATGTCATGATCGTGGATAATCGAGAACCGATGGATTTGAACCATTCCAACTACGAACAGCTTCAACTACAACACCCCGACGTAAGTGGCCTTCAGCTCGTACAGCACCAACAGCAGCCCATCATTCGACCAGCAATGTTCGCCAACAACTTCTCCAAGGTGGATAACTTCTACGGCCATAGCCAACTGCAACCGAAATTACTGAAGCTTACCGATCGGATTCCATCACATAGGGTGTCCCCGCTTGGGCAGCTTCCGTTGCTACAACCGCTAGGCGTGCAGTCGTCGCTCATTACACTACCGGGGACTGGTACTTCTGTTTCGTTTGCTGTAAGTTCTCAGGATCTAGCAACCACTGACTTTCAGATGAACTCGTATGATATGCAGCAGCATCAACAGCAACAGCAGCAGCTGGAGCAGTACGATCATCATCAGCAGCAAATGATGGTCAACTCAGTAGGCGACACGATTGTGCTGGGGCGAAATTGAATATTTTATAGATTGCAGCCTAGTTTCAACTCTTAATTATGACATACTTTTCTATTCTAAGCGTCCCAAGCCAGTGTGGATTCGAATTCGATTCCGAATCCTCCCTGGACAAACGGTAAAAGTCTGGTAAGCCCTTCATGGCACAAGCATGGCCGAAGAAGGTCGGCAACCAAGCAAAAAAGATACTTTTCGATGTTCCTACACGTTCCGCAAACGTTTAGCACCTTTTCCCCGGGCCAGTTTCAATTTAAACATTTGGCAACCTGGTGAAAAGAAAAGTAACCATATTGGGCGAAACTCTAGCACGTACTAATTTCAGTTCTAGTCAAAACATTTTTCAATGCTTACACAATGCTCAAACAAACCGGTACCCTGTTTAAAATGTGATATTAGAATTGATAGACAAGAAACTATAATATTGTATGTATATATGCTACTAAAGTAAATTCCCTACGGAAACCTTTAACAATGTGCATGAAGTAAAAATTCTGTGGATCAAGTATTATTGCAGTTTAATCTACTATAAGCAGTCTTGGGTCGAAATTGAATCCAATTGTCCTAATTTTAATTTGAGATTTCTAAGCAAGTAAGCAATTCGTTTAGTTTATTTTAGAAATTTATAACCTTCCAAAAAACAGACAATACACCAAACACATAGATTCAACATGTAGACATCCCCAAATCTGATGTAAATAAACAGCCGTTATATACCGAACTCCGCATTTCTGTTTTATTCATTGTATTAATAAATCAAAATAACCTAGGAGGCTGGTGCATATGTTTGATTGTAGAAGTTATGCAAGAAACGCTCGATCAACCTAAACACATCACGGTGCTCGGACGTCCCGAGTTTACGTGAAAAGACGGACCGTACTGTCCGCTCCGGACGAGAATACCCACGGTTGAGTTGGATGAAACACGACATCGAACACGGCGAAATCGTTCACGCGGCTATGCTGCTCCAGTCGTCGCAGCGGCACAATAAGGGGATTTTGTAGTAGATCACTGGAAAGAGGGAATGGAAAAGGCGGTGTTGATTTAATTACAACTATTACGAGCTGAATCGAGCAACCACGACTTACTTGTACACCATGCCGTGACACACGATCACGCTTCGATCATCGCTCGCCGAGGCAAACAGTGGATAGCGCTGATGGAACGCCACATTTCGCACGGCCGAATTGTGAAGACGCAGCTGCTGGTACGGTTTGGTCGAGAGGTCCAGGTCGAACCACATCAGCTTCTTCTCGTACGTGCCGACCACCAGATTGTCACCCTTCGGATGGACCGCCATGCTGGAGATCCACTTGCAGCCCGGGTACAGCTTCTTCAGCAGCTCCTGCCGGACCAGGTCGTACACGCGCACGTGCCGTTGTGTCTGTGGAAAATGGTGCGATTATATTTCAGGAACCCGCTACTAACCGATCTTTCTTTCACAGGAAGCGACTTCTTACCGCCACGAAGAGACACGGTTTAACCGGATGGAACAGGACGCACTGGACCAGCCCTTTGCTTTTCGAGAACGGCAGCTGTGAGCGACGCTTCGAAAGTTGATGGATCAGCACGGACCGGTTGGCCGCGTCGGGCATAACGCTGGCAAAGTAGTCACCCCGTCCGTGCCATGTCACCTGCTTCACCTCGCGGAAGTGTGTTATCACCACCCGGACGCCCGCCTTCCGTTCTTCCTCCGTCACCTCACCCCACTGGACGGCCGTTTGGATGCGCTCGTTATCGACCGTGTCGGACCGCGGTGCCTCCGCCAGCAGATCGTCCGTTTTCTTCACCAGCAAATGATCGCCCACCTTCGGATTGATGAGCAGGACACGCTTACCGGTCGCGACCGCCATCAGCGATATTTTGCTGTTCGGACACCAGGCAACCGAGCGTACAATGTCCCCGGTTGGGATCGTGCGGATGCAACGTGCGGTGGAAATTTCCCAAACTGGAATTAAATTAATCATGGTAAATATAATGAAGTGCGCGCATTACATAGGTTGGAACTTACTTTTGACAGTGTGATCATCTGATCCGGTCACAATATATTCGCCCAACGGTTCCACGCTCATAGTGCGAATCATATCCGTGTGGCCCTTGTAGATTAGGTTCTGCAGCGTCGGGAACGGTTGCAGCTCGCGCGGCGATGGAAGCTTCGGGACCAAATACTCCGGTCCGACCGTGACACGCGTCCGCTTGCCACGCGGGCAAAGGTACAGATCGAGGCAGCGAATGAAACGCTCCTTGATGTAATTACTGTACGCCGGAACCTCACGCAAACTGTTGAACTTTTGCGGGATAAAGTGCAGCTTCCTCTTCCACGGTTCGTCCTCGTAGCGCTTCCACTGCTCCATCTCTTGCGCGTTGAACAGATACTCCGGCGGCGGGTTGTACGATTCGGCGTGATGTGGCAGTGGCCGTTTCGGTGCCACAACGTGATCGTGAATACGGCGCATCTCCTCCTGCCCATGGTCGGTTTCCCAGAGCATGTAGAACTTCGGTCCCTTGCTGTTCGCCGCCAGCCGACGCTTTTCGGCCTTCGTCTTCATCCAGCCCATCTTCAGGGCGTGCACATACTTGCCGATACGTTGCCTTTCTGCCTTGCTCGGCAGGAATGACTGCTTGCTATCGGGAATGTTCCGAATGGGCATCTGTTCCACCTCCGACGAGAACCATTCGATCCACTTCCCGTAATCGTCGTACTCGGCGTCCGGATTTTGGCCGGCCATGATGCGCTTGATGAGCGCCACGTCCTCCTCGGACAGGACCACGTTCTGGCCCGTCTGCGGATCCTTTACCGTGCGCCCAAAGTCCGGATCTTCCATGCGCTTCAGGAACTCGTCGATAGCATCGCCCTGCTTCGCCTTGACGATCTTCTTCGCATCCCAATCGTACCCGATGTGCTTGTAATCGGTGTACCAGTGCATCGGTATGTTACCGACCGTGTTGCGGATGTCCTCCTCGTCCGACGTGTCACCGTCGGCATACTCATCCAGTGGTTTACCCTTCTTTACCTCTGGCATGGGAGGGAAAATGCCAACACCGCGTACTTTCTTTACAGCATGTTTCTTTAGCACCGACTCAATCTTTTTCAGTTTCGGTATATCGTCATCGTCATCGTCATCGTCATCGGCATCATCATCGGCATCATCTAGTTTAGCATCCTTGTCGGAATCATCGACATCTGCTTCAGCAACCTCTCCTTTGGCTTCATTCTTTGTGACGGCTTTCTTAACACTGTCCAACTTTGTCTCTTTCTTCTCTTCTTCCTCCGGGACATCTTCTTCGAATTCGCTGCTTTCATCTCCGTTGTCCTCCTCCGGGGAACTGTCGCTGTTCACGTCAGCGGCCGAATCATCGTCGTCCTCTTCCGATTCATCGCCGTCTGCGGTAGCGGCTTTCTCCACGTCTTTGATCTCAGCTTCGTCGAAGTCGGAATCGGCACTCTCGAAGCTCAATGCTTCTTCATCGTCCGAGACGTACTCCTCGTCGCCCTCCGAATCGCTGCTGTCTGCATCGTTATCGATGTTTCCGAGAAGGTTTTCCTGCACAAATCGTAAAGCGGAAGTGTTAATACATCCTGTCTAGCAATCCTTCGATACGAAACAACACATTCGATACCGGCACTTTAGCATACACAAACCTTATCCGATTCATAGTCGCTCGCTTCGCTATGGTCGCCGCCGGTTTCTTCCAATTCCTGCTGTGGGGCATTTGTTTCCTCTGTCTCTTTGTCCGATGCTTTTCGTTTAATAGTGTTTCGTTTGTTGGCAACCATTTTTTCGCCAATATTTTATAATAAAACACTTATAAAACATGTACCACGCCGCTTTTAGGCACGTGCGAGATGTTTGACAGCTGTATGTTGACAGCTGTAACAAATGAGGGTATTTCAATTGGGAGGACGGAAACGATACAAACTGTCAGATTTCTCGACGCGGTCCCATACAAAAGGTAAACAACATCTTTGAAAAAAGCGAAAAAATAGCTAGCCGCGTCGTTTCGTTTCCACGTTTGTCTCGACACGTAGGTGGCGTCGTTTTGGATCGTCAAGACGGCCAGCCATTTTTTCGCTTTTTTCAAAGTGTTGTTTACCTTTTGTATGGGGCAGCGTCGAGAAGTGTGTCGTTTCCGTCCTCCCAATTATTAAATCTTAGTTTATGAAATTCTGAGGCGTAGGTGCAGAAACCTTGGTTGGTATTTTCTGCTGAAATAACAAATTTGTTAATAACTTTACAACTGCTGAACCGATTTGTACATGTAACCCCTTAAATGAAAGGTCTGCTCAAGACACTCAACTTTGTGTAACAATAGATTATTCTATATTTTCTAGGTTTTGAGAAAGTTTATTTTTCGAAAAGCTTCGGAAATCTACCGGTTTGACTGGAACAAGGTATTCAATACTTCGAATAGCCATTTAGGCGAAAAATTGCCAATTTGTTAATAACTTTTGATTCTTTGAACCGATTTTCACGATACGACGGATTGGGACTCGGATTGGGTTCGAAGATCCGGATCTCTCAATGGATTTGAATCGAAAGATTCGAATCCCTGTAGGGATTCAGTTTCCCCATCACTAAACAGCTGGTTGACAGTTTCGAAGCGTTACAATACGTTACAGCTTAACGCGTTACCGTAAAAATGGTAGGGCATTCAAGGTCCACAAATAATATGGATCAAATGAAATTATAGAAATTATGTTTTTTTTTAAATATTGGGCAATTGTTTATTTCTTATCAATATCGGAAAAAACAATAAAACAGTGCAATAAAAATAAGAAAAGGTAATGATCACGTTATTCTTAGCAAAAACAAAAAAAATATAAAATGATTACTTTTTTCAAGGAGTAACGAGTAGAAAAATAATAATACTAGGTAAAAAAGAATTATCAAATCAATTGTAACGAAATAACATTTGAAAAGCATAAAATCTTAACATACATCATTATTTCCTGTAAAACACCATGCGCCTCCTTCGTATTTTCAATCTTTAAAAAACAGCAGCAGCACATTAGTTAAGCATCTGCTTTCCCCGACTGCTAACAACACGCGTTTTCACACTACAAAGTATGAATACACCGAAAATGTTGTATGTTGATAAACGAAACGATGCATATGTTGCGGGAGGGACAAGGGTGGTAGGGTGATAAATTTTCCATTTGTTGATGTAAGCCAAAACGCGTGCTTGAATGTGAACGAGGGAAAAATTCTCTCTTGGAGTTTTTCCAACCAACACACACTCTACTAGTAGTTTCTGTGGAGGTGGGTGGAAATGGTAAAGGTAAATATCTTCACTGTAAACCGGGAGAGCCACCTGATCTGGATCTAGAAGCGTAGGGAGAGACAGTATCGCAGAAAGAAAAACCACCTACACACCGATCCACGAGAATACTCCCCTGTGCACATCCTTCTCTACCCTAGCAATTTCCCCCCGGAGGGGAATGAGCAACTAAACCGACGGGTTAAAAAAAGAATAAAGTAAGCACGGTGAGATCGCTGGCGAGATGACCGGAGAAAAACTCCAATACCATTGCTGGCGGGTTTGTTAACTTGCTCGTGAGAAAACGGTGCCCTACATTCACGCGGGGTTTTCCTTTGTGGAAATGGATGAACAAAACGCTCGGTAGCCCGCTCGCTGAGAGCCTGCGTGACCAGAAGTGCACGAGGTTTTCACCGTGCCCATCGGAGTAGCGGATTCCTGTGCTGAAACACAGCTCGCAAGAGCCGAGAGCGATATCGTTCGTCGGAGGAGTTTTCCGTCGGAAAAAACGACCTTTCTCTCGTCAATTAGGAAACGTTATTGAAGTTAGCTTAGTGTCGGGCATACGTAGGTACGGTAGTGCAGCGTTAACAGTTAAAAATAATTGCACCTTTATGGCTGTAAAACAATATGTGGAACGTCGTTTAAACGTCGGTCCCGTAGTGGGTAGTGAACGTGATCATGGCATGCTAGAGTAGTGTGAGAACGGTATGCGATAAAGTTTCATCGAACATGTAAGAAAAACCCTACGGCCCAAGAAACCACTGGTACAGCCAGTGGGGGAAAAAACAAAAAGAAATCACAATATTAAAAACTCCAGCCCAAGTAGTAGCATAACCATTCCGATCCGATTGCTTGTCGATCAGTGAGAGAAAACAGCAGCGTTAAAGAGAAAGAGAGAGACAAAAGAGAAAAATTAAGTAAAGAAAAATCAGGAAAAGTAACAACCTGAATGGAACTACAAAAAAATGGAAAATTACATGCTGGCAAGCCATGAAGAGAACCGGGAGCGAACCGCGTGCCCAAATTGAGACGATTTCCTTGCACAGTAGTGTGTATGTTTGTGTATGACGGCTTGGTGCGACTGTATGCGTGCCCGTGTGTAGTGTGTAGTTAACGCCATATTGGTTTTTGTTTCGCCCTCACGGAAAGATATAGAAATTGGGCGCTCGTGCCAGTTACGGTGAAATTCGCGTGAAAAACTTGCACTGGCGCGGTCCTGGACGCGACGGGTTTTTCGGTAGTGTTTTCCTCGCCGGGGGCAAAGAAAAGCGAAAAGCGCCTCCATCACGGAAGCCACGGCCAGCCTGGGAAACCCATCATTCGGTCGTGTGCACGCTGCTGCTGTGTGGAGTTCTTTTCGCTTTCCTTACCGTCATCGTGTGGCTTTGTGCGTTCTGGCAGGTGTTCGTTGCGAGCGCGGAAAAACCTAACCACCCTGATAACCGCTGCTGGCTGGTGGCGTTGACGGACCACCGTTTTCCCATCCAACGGTGGTCAGTGCGGATCCATTCATTCGGTGGTATCTTTGTGGGGTTTTTCCTTTTCAGCTTTTGCATGCACAGTGGTCTCCTGTTTACGATTAAGGTGCGTTCTCTCGGGGGGATGGGGTGGTAGTGTGGAAATTGCCGAGGTCAGGAGCACATCGCCCTTTGGCAGCGTGACATATGAGTTGGCCCCACGGGCATTCGGTGTGTCGGAATGCATGAGGGGAAATGTAACGGCCCCATGCTCACTGGTCAGTCGTAAATTGTGTCCATGGTGTTCACGTCCCAGTACGTGCCGAAAAAACGAGCTGTTACGGTGCGAATCGGGGCCATTCACAGAATTCCGAACCTCCATCAGTGTCTGGCATGCTTAAAACCGTCCAATCCATCCCAGTAACCAGCGAAAAGTGTGTACTCTTTGTGCGAGCTGCTCCTGCAAAACCATCATCCAGCAGGTGCATGTGTACGCGTGTGCGCGTGTGTGTGTGTGTGTGCGCATGTAAGGGTTGGAAAACAAAACAGGGAAGATCCCTCCGTTGCCAGAAGTGTAGTCCTTGGTAAAAAAGGAAGCCTCCCTATTGCCTCACGAAAATGTGTGGAGAGAAAGTACTTTTCCTCAGCTGGAGACAATCCCTTCACCGGGTCGGACGATGTTTCTTCTCGAGTTTCCCTGCCTGTATGTATGTGTGTGCGTGCATGCGTGGGTGTATTTGTAACTGAAACAATCAGGGATGTATGATTTTAGGAAAACTTTCGGCCAGCTGCTCACGCTACGTGGAGATAATGTAAAATATCTCCGCCAGCGTTTTCACTTGATCGTTTTCTTTCCATGCTGAAACATTAATACTCGAAGTGACCAACAAAAAGTAGGCCGTGACGGGATGATATAAAAAAAAATATAGAAAGAAAAATTCAGCAGTAACGGAAGTCGTCGTGGGAACGTTTGAAACGGCAGAATTTCAGTTTTCATCGGTTTACATTTTGGTGTAGTGCACTGGTGTGTGTGGAAAAGCAGGGAAATAAGAATGCGGTGGGGTAGATGTGCCCGAGTAAAAACTAACACGAGAGAGCGAAAAAGATAGATAGCAATAGATGCACACGCCTATGAATGAACAGAGAGCAAGCAGCGAAGCGAACAAGTGAACCGAAAGAACCAAAAGAAAAAAAAAGGTAATCTCACGGGAGTAGAAGGAGAGGTTTTCCATGGGGTAGTTAGTGACCGCGGAAAACTGCTTCCATCCCTCCCTTGAAATAACTCACCTGTAAGCCTACTGACCCACAAGAAAGTCGTGTGGTGACGAGCGTTGGAGACGGTGATATTTTTATGCTCACTTGGAATCCGGTTCCTTCCGGTCCGGTAGGTTCGTGGGGACGCTGGGAAGCTGAGGTGGCGAGCGCGTGGTGGTGAAAACGAGCCTATCTTCATCTGCACTCATTATCGTTATTGCCATCTACTACTGACAGATAAAACGAGGTCTTCAGTTGCTCGTCACAGCTTGCTCGGTTATCGTGATTTGTTTTACTCAGGTCGTCTCCAATCGAGTGTTTTGTTCTGTATGTATGTGTGTGTGCATCTTATTCATATGCATTTTTTTAAAAATAATTTCTTCGTCTCTGACATACGCAGCAGGCCAGAGCTAGTGCTTCAAAGCCGGTTAGAACATAGAGTATAGTGAACCGCTTACAAACCCCCCTAGTGGCTTATCTACGTATCGGAAAGTGTGCAGACGTCAGTTTATCAGTATCAATCGTGGTCGAAGGTGTGTTGAGCCAGTAGTGTAGAGTGACAGCGTGATTCGAGATATAGCCATCGATACCGTCATCGTGTCGAGGCAAACCCCCCGGGGCTGGATAAGCTGCAGCAGCCTTTCGATATCCATTCGTGCTTCTCAACCCGTAAGGACCAAGCCATCTTTCCGTCAGCAAGCAACGGAAGTGCACTAGGGAAGCGTACACGCCACGATACAACGACGCGATAAATCTTATCGTAGGGTTACCATATCCCTCTAGTGCGACACCTTCTTCCGGCCCGAGCAGTTTCCCAGCGTCGAGGCGGAATGTGCAGCAATAAAGTGGAAAATATGGCGTTCGTATCCTGCAACCGGCGCCAGGAGTGACAAGCAACTAACAAGCACCGCAAGCAAGAACGGACAAGTTTAATTTGTTCAGCTCCGCTCGTCCGTTCTTTTCCGTTAACTACTTCTAACGTATTATGCACCGACGGTAACGGGCCATTTCTGCCGGGATCAGCGTTCGGAGACTGCAGGGGACAGCTGTGAGGGGGCATTCGACACCACCAGCTGGGCGGAGAAAATAGAAAAGGCGTGCCGGTACCGGAAGGGGCAACGCGGCACAACGCAACCAATGAACCAGCAGCGGACAGGCAATCCCGAGGATCAGCAGCAGCAGCAGCAGTAGCAGTAGCAGCAGCGAGCCAATAGGTCAAAACGCAACAACAACGATTAATCAAACGGAAAGCTTTTGAACACGAACGAAACCCAGCGGGCGTACGACGGGGCGGTACGACGCGAAGGAAAACGGCCGGGGGATAATACGAAACGACACACAAACACAGCTACAAACCTTCTAACGGTCCTAGTGAAAAGCAGCGAAAAAGCAGAATCATTCGGAAAAATTGCCTGGACGAATTCTCCTGTTGCCGAAAATTCGTCCATACAAAGCAAGGTAAGGCTAGCAAAGAATTCTTGTAAATTTCCCGCTGTTTTCCTGTTATTCTCATAAATATTTTAGTTATTTACACATAAAGCTATATTTTACATTGATTTGCCTTTCTTAGTATAAACTTTAAAAGTCAAATGCTAATTCTTGTTCAACCATTTGTCCAATATTACAACAGAATTCTTTTAGACAAGATTAATTCGTAGAACAATTTTCCTTCTTTGTCACCATCGTCTTTGAACGTTTGGTAAATAGATAATTGGCCATATTTAAAATATTTGTTATAAGTACAATAACAATTCAATGGTAACGAAACCGTTTCTATTATTCACTTCGTTGATTTACTGCTACAAAATTGGTTGGAAACCAATTTTTGCATGTTCTCTTTTCGACTCGGCACGAAGTACAAAAATTAACTTTAAAATGGGAATTCAAACTAAAAAAACGATTTTTCGCTGAAAAAATACATTCATTACCAAAGTTTTAAATAATTACGAATCAGACACCAGTTTTTTTTGCAAAACTTGTAGCATTCGTCTCGGCCATAGAAAATCGGCCTATGAGCGCCGGGGCTCACCACCTCGACGGCGTGGGTTCGAATCCCAACAGAGAACAGACCCTCCTCTCTACGAGAGGACTGACTATCCACATACTCACAGGGAAAAAGTCTGTTTAGTCCCTTATGGGGCAGGCATGACCGAAGACGGTCGTTACGCCAAGTAGAAGAAGTATTCGACTTATTATGGAAATTTATAGTATAATAAGTGCTATACACTATAATACTTATAGTGCAGAGTTCTGGTTGTGATTCGATGTCTCAATAAGGCCTAAAGACCTACAACCAACGCCACTGCGCACAGGCAGAGGCTCAAACTAAGCAGGGGCTTGTGGTCCCGAGCTTTCGAGTTTCCCATTTTTTTTTATTTTAATATTGTTATTATTTTTATAGTTTTACAACAAAGTTGCTTGTTCCGTGATGAGGTTGTGAATTTGCTTTAGAATGCAAATAATTTAAGAATATGAAAATGTCAGAATGATTCATCTATTCTGAATTGTATTTTGCCCTGTTTTCTGGGGTTAAAATATGAGATTGATGCACAGACGTAAATGAAAGAGATCAGTGTAGAGATTTAATTAAAGAAGAGGAAAAAGCTCACAATAGTTTAAGGATAATGGACATGGATTAGCAAAAGTAATGTCCGGCACATTTCCAAGCAAAGTAATTTTGATTAACATTATTCGTGCCTTTTCAAACATGTCATGACTGGCAATTTTAAATTGCCGAAGAAAATTAATTTAAATAAAATAAAAATAAATTACTTATCAATTTGGTTCATAGAAATCGTGGAAAATAATTTTTTTGAAAAGTTATTTATGTTTGATGTTTTTGCATCAAATGACGCTTTGTAAATCAGGCTTTTGGCAATTAAATTTTTCCAATCAACTAACATTAAGGAAAATTGTAGTTTAATTTTAATTTGATTCTCTATTAAAAACATGTGGTTTAATCAAAATTAATTATTTTATAAATTTTGAAATCTAGAATTGACTGGTGAATGTTTTGCATGTTTTTGCGGCCTTCAACTTATGGCTGCCGTAGACCGCTTAATCCGTCTCTGCGCACAGGTTGACTGCGCGACAGAGTTAACACACTGAACCCTGGTTTGTAAAGTTCATATAAAAACAAAAACTTTTTAGGAAAACACAAAATCCCTCCATCTGTTATAGGGACTATTTTCGTAGCCACTTTTTTCAATTACCCTCCAAACAAGTCCACTTTGGTTTAAGTAATCGGTTGCTTGCTTAAAACCCCGCACAGTGAACGGCAATATGATTGGCCTTGATTGTTTAGTAAAATATGTACTCAACACACGCATTAGCTCACTCCCTCGGCATTTATCGAGTCTGGGGCGAGGGGTTTAGAATAAAAGAACAACAACGGCGGAAAAAGGCGGCATGAAAAATTCATCCGCCCGCCGTTCGGTTCGCGAGCGACGCTGGAAATACGTCGCACGGTGTGAACCGACGGAATTCAATTATTTAAAGCTGTTTCCCTGTCGATGTCGCACACCGACCGGTTTCCCCTCCGTCGCCACTGGCCCACCGTTGGCCAACGCTTTAGTTCCCCTCCCCCGCTCCCCATGCACCATGTGCTACCGCCTTCCTGCGACAGGAAGGTGACTTTGAGCAGATTTGAATATGTGTTAATCCGTAATGAGTGTGGCATGACGTGGCAGGCGTTTGTGTGTGCGTACATGTTTGTATGTGTGCATGTGGCTGGTTGGTTTCGCACCAGCACACCCTCGGGGTGCGACTGCCACGGGATGCGAACGCGCAAAACGAGGCCCAGATCATTGAAGCATTGGGATTCCTGGACGAACCGTTCGATTGGGTCCGAGGGGGTTGCTGAGGGGCCCAGGTAGGTGGTTGTTTCATCCCACCGTGGTGTTTGGAAAATGCTCGCTGTTGTTGACGTTTATGCAATCAATCGAGTAGCGCGAAACTATGCTGTGTTTATGCTAATGGTATCGATTGCCTGACAAACAACCCCAATCCTGGCCTCCGGAAAGCGTGCGCAAAGTGCTGCCGGGCTGGTTCTGGTGTGCGCCACCACCATTGACACAGCGTTGACATAGGGCGCCCTTTGTTGATAGATTGTCCTGAAAGCACCCCTTGAGTTTGGGTGCAGGGCACCGAGAGGTGAAGGGTAAAACAGTGGATAAAGATCGATTTAATTTCACGACACACATCCGTCGCCGGTGAGCTGTAAAATTTGCATTGCACCCGGTAGCGTGTCACGTCCTCGGTGGCACGGTGGTACGGTGCCGTTTTGCATGTCCTTGAAGGTAATGTAGTATGCGGTAATGATTGATTTTACGAGCATCCGGTGAACGGTGACGATCTTCATCATGCGGGAACCGTATAAGGATTCCCCGTCAAGTTGTGAATAGCACTACAATAACAATAAACCAATGCGCTTGTTAAACCATAAGTTTAGCTCGAATTCAGTGACAAACAAATCGAAAGACATTTTGTCCAACTATCGTATTGACTGGGACTGAAAGGTAACAGTACAGTATAACAGCAGCGTGCAATAAAATAACAATAAAATTAATGAGTATTGAGAAGGGAAGAAAGTGACTCTACCGCGAAATGCCGATCATGTTGTTGAA
Organism: Anopheles ziemanni; assembly: GCF_943734765.1. Classification (NCBI taxonomy): domain Eukaryota; kingdom Metazoa; phylum Arthropoda; class Insecta; order Diptera; family Culicidae; genus Anopheles; species Anopheles ziemanni. Next base: position 79,515,077 of record NC_080705.1, read on the forward strand.
GGACTTAAAATAGCCAAATTTACGGCGAAATGATTTATTTACCTTACATATCGATTGCTACGATATTTTGGTTTAAAATGTTTCAAATTAAATTGAGTTCTGGTACAGGTAGAGTAGATTTAAAAGGCTGTGTGGAATACAAGTGAGAAAAATTGATCAAAAATTAGTTTTAAAATTACGCTATCATAACAACCAAATGAAACCTTGATTTATTAGACTGGTTGGCTTTAGAGTTTAAAACATGAAAGATCAAAATAGTGTTAGTCAATGACAAAAATTGACCATTGGTTTTTAATTTTTAAAATAAAAGTATTGAAACAGCTTACCTGGTTTTAACATATTGTTGCTTAAAGAAGGTTCAATATTTTGTTTCTTTGTTATTTATGTTAACCTTACCAACATTATCAAGCGATGGTTTTGTTTTGCGATCGTCTGAAATTCAATTACATAGTTCAGTTTTTTTTTTTAATAAAATAGAACTAATTTAATATTTTGATTTATTATTACTTCCCATAATAAAGTTTGCTTAGCTATCAATAGTATCAATTTAAACATAGGCTACTTCAGCGACCTTCTGAGTTAACCACCCTCCTGTACTATGACCAACAAGGAGTAAAAGAAAATTCGATCGTAAGCAGGAGGAGATACGATGTACGGAAATATAACTTCAATTATCGGGTCTGACCTCGTTTTGAAAGTACGCTCCACTAAACCCCAATCATGAACTTATTTTAAAAATTGAAAAAGGAAGAAAAGAAAACGAAAAACTATCAACGAAATGTCCTTCCTTCTCGCGATACTCGAACCGTGTATACATTCATTTTTGGCCTATTAAAACCCCAATCTCCAGAGTTACGCCTCTTTCACCGGGACGTCGAACCGTGACGGACGGAATCCGTTTGTCGATGGCTGTCGTTGACACAGTGGTGTCATCATTTCCATTTACCCAGTTCAGTTATTACATATATCTTTCGTCTCATTGCTCAGCCGAGCTGCTTCCTTTTTTTTTTTGTTTCCCGTATTTATTCGCTTATTGTATGTGGTTCGCCTGTATTTACCCTTTCTCGCGCGTTTTTTCTCTCATTTCCGTTGCATTTCCAGTAAGCATTCCGTTGGCTCCGGCGGGCGATGGCGCTTGTGGTACGGGGGGCGACCGGTGGCAGCCCTACCTCGCTAACGATACGCTCATAAGGTGAAGTTGTTTTACACGCAAAACAACTTCCAACGCTTCTTCAAGATTGGGTGAGTGAAAAAGCTAAAAGAAAATATAAAACAACAAATCCAAAGTGCGAAGCAGCACTTCCTTTCGTTTAATCTACTACTTTCTTTTCCTACCTTTTTTTTTCTTCCCGGCTCATCACGACTGGCCACAGAATGTCCTGCAGCGTAGACGGACTGCCGGCGGGGTGTAGACTCCGGGGCATGGGCTCAACCGTTCAGAGTGGTCCACTTAATTCGTCTTTGAGTGGAGCGCAGGAATCAAGCAACAATGTCGTGCCGCTACAGCGAGCGCCCTCGCAGAAACCGTGCTGTTTCTGCTGGTGCTGCTGCTGTTCATGTTCATGGTAGGACCGGGCGCTGGCAAGCCTACTTCCCGCTCCTTAACACTTCTTCCTTTTTTCCCTGTCGTTTCATTTCACCCGTGCGTCCCATCGGCCTTTTGGACGGATTGGACGGAATCGATCGAATCGAACCGTGCTGGGAACGCTGCGAAAAACACTGCACCGTCTCACTACACTGCAGGGCTAAGTGGTAAGTGGTTATTGAACTAAATGTCCCTCCTCCCTACGTACACGGTCGGTCAAGGGAAAGTGTCCGCGCCCGACAAAGAGCGAAAGATCCGGACGAACCGGTAAGGATGGAATTATGCCCGGTCCACGGAGCCCGCCATACACTAGGGTTAAATAATTCATTGATTTACACAGGGGGTAATAAGCCGCCGGAGAGTCGAAATAAATGTATTATAAATACAAAAGAACAACCATAAATACTCCCACCCCCGTGGTGAAGGTCGCCCTCTTTGGCGGGGGGCGAGGAAACGGTCATAAAAAATAAACAACCAAACGGCTTTCGGAACCACCGCTGGATCGATCGCTGTCGAAGGCTCCAAAGGGTGGACCCAAATGGAAAACCGGGTACGATCAATCTATTTCGGTCTTCTCGGAGGTCTTCTGTTGTGACTTGTGGATGGAGGGGGACTTTATTATGAGGGAACATAAAAAGAGAAAAGTAAAACACAAACAGCGTGCCTTCTTGGAGCTTTTTTTTATACCGTTTCGGTTGCTGCTGGAACTGAAAGTCTGCAACATATGCAATGAATGGGGAAAACTGTGCGAATATCCTCGTTTTGAATCGTTCGACCATACATTAAGGCTGACTGCTGATGGTTACCAGGGAGGTTCCGGTTTTTGTTCTGCTATTTTTAGAAACCCGATTTTCGGTTTCCGGGTTTTGCAAATGGCAAACTGGAACCAACAATCTACACCGGAAGCTTCAAACGACGTCCGTTGCGGTGAGCTGCAATCAGATGAAAATAAATCCACAACAAGCCCGACCCGTCTATATAATCAATGCAGAAAATGAATGTGATGCTGCACATACCTGCAACAGGGTGTGCACGTGTTTGTGGGTGTGTGTGCGCTCACATCAACCAACGAGAGGGTCAAAGGAAAACAAGGCAACAAAAAAATGCCTACATCCGACACCAGGAATTAAAGAAAATTACAGCACAGAGCATTCCCGCCTTTCCTTTCCTCCTCGGTTTCGTTGGAGTTTGGGAGGAAAAATAGCAACGCGCCTCAAACCAAATACATTCCCAGGCACACGGGATCCTGTGGTCCTGGTGCCTGGTGATTTTACCCTCGGTTTTGGGGTAGGCGTGGACAAGCGCATCAGTATCAGCATCTATTCCGGGAGAAGTTTCGGTCCGTTCGGTTCGGGTTTGGGGTTTGATTTTTTTTTTGGGAAGCGGATCGGTTGGGGTGTGGGGGTCGCAAATCCAGGATCCACGGGGGTACAAGAGACAACGGGGTGGGGAGTTGGTGGGGAGTGATGGTGCGTACGCCGTGGTATGTTATTCTATGAATGAATGAATGGACGGTTTCTTAGCGATCTTCTTCCGTCCGTTCGATCGGTGGCGGTTCCCTCCTGGCAAGAGACAATCACACGCTTGCTCTCGACTTTTACCACATCCATTCTCCTAGGCTCTTCTGCTCTCTCGCTCTCTCGCTTTTCCTTTTCAAATCTCTTCTATTCTCGTGAAATCTGGGAAGTTACTGCGAGTATCTTACACATTCGTCAGGTATTAGCACTTTCTGCAGTTGTATGCGTTAGTATTTGATAGTATCTTCACAAAAAACGACTGTATGCTGACACGCATCTTTTTATTTTTACTTTGAGTAGTTTTTCCTTTATCTAATTTTATTATGATCAAAATTATTTTGATTGCGACTCGATAAAAGAAACTCAAACTTTAAGCTGAGAAAGATGGTATACAGAGAACATCATCTCAACACACCCCTTCTTATAACACTCTTGATCTCTCTCGCTTTCTGTCTGTCTCTTTCTATTTTCCCTCTCTTTGAGCTCCTCTCCACGAGGCTCTTCATTGCTCGATTGCAAAGCCGTATAGCACGTTCGTTTCTCATCGCTCTCTTCGCGTTTTCCGAATCAATGTCACACCTGTATGAGTGACCTCGAGGAGAGCAATAAAGCATTCCCCCCCCCCCCCCCCCCCCCCCCACGTCACCCTATTCTATCAAACCCACCATGGCGATGGCGAGCTGTCATGGGGTTTTCATGGGTACACAGGTTTTCGCGCTCTTTCCCAAGTGAATAGGGGGTTTTCCGTTATCTCCCAGCATCAAAATAAGCCACCGCACACACGCGGGGTTTTCCCCCCTTCTCCATTGGTTGTGTTGGTCCTGCGCCCCGACATGCTTACCGGGCACTCACGGCACCCACTCGTTCCTGCGTACTGGGGACTTTCGTTCAGTTGGTTTTGGTACTGTTGTGCTGAACGAAACTGAACGAAACTTTCACTCTTCCCGGGTTTCCCGGCGAAGGTGGGTGAGTAGGGAGATAAACGAGAGGGAGAGAGAGGGAGGTGAGGGGTTCCCACATGAGTTTTCTGATTTCAACCACGGTTGAAGCTCGTGCTGTCCCTGTTGTCCCCCTTTTGGCTGGCTCTATCGCTACCAAGCTCCTTGGTACTGCTCTGGCACGTTCGGGTTTTTCCTCCCGCCTGAAACCTGCACGCTCTCCGCAGCGCGTACCACCGACATCGTGTATGCTATGGATGGCGCGTTTTGAACCCCGCACCCGTGCAGCCATCACCTCCACCTTCGCTGGCGCGATGCAAAAATGTAAACAAAAATCTATCAACCCCGTCCGACGGCAGCGCGGCGAGTGCGAACCGAACGAAACCCACAGGACCGGACCAGCGGCCTGGCTAGACCGGGACGGCGGGGAGGCCGGGGATGCAGCTGGAACGGGCGGGAGCTCGGGTGGTCGGGTCTGCTTTGCACGCCTGCCAGTCGCCGAAGTCATTCGCTGGTCACCGTTCTAGGCGTGCAGTTCTCGGTGTTTTCCCCGGTGCCGGAGTCTTTCGGGTACGCGCCACGCGAACCGGGCTGCGTACGTCTTGGTGATCGCTGGATTAATTCCTAGCCCGTGTGTGAATCTATCCGGCCATGCCACGCAGCTTAAAGTTTGTGTTTTACATTCCGAATGTGTGAACAGTGCCGCGTTGGAAATGTAATCGAGGCAGTGATTTAAAGTGATCGTTCGCGGAAAAGCACTTCCAAAGTGCAAAGTGGTTGAAGAGTTTCCGTAAAAAGGTGCAAAGAGTAATCAAAAATGTATGCCCGCGATCGTGATACAGTCGTAAATTACGAGCTCCAAAATCGGGCACAGAGAGTTCCGTGGTTTTTTCCTCCATTCCTTCCCTTCTACCCAATACCGACCGTTTTGAGAAACATATATATTTATTTTCATAATGCATGTGTGTGGCTTTCAAACAGTGGTACAAAGGAAAATAAATTCCTTAACTCAAGCGACGCCCAGTAGTCCATGAGCTCGCTACGTGGTGAAGCAAGTGCAAACCGATCGTTATGATCTTCAGTGAAGTATTCACAGGAAGCATGGAAAAGCAAATCAAAGCGGTGATACTACGACGTAACGCCGCGTGGTATTGGACCGGGGTTGGAAAACATTCGCCACTGAAGAATACTCCGCAACGAGCCGCTTCGCTGTGCCACTCGATCCCCTCTCCTGGGGCTACAACATCCCCGCAAACAACCGGTTGAAGTGTGTGGAAAACGGCCAAAAAGCTACAAATACTAGCGGCAGGGAGGACGGAGGAGTAGGGGACAACATTACACCACCGGCGAGGAGCAGGAGAAAGAGGAGCAGGCCACGGGGTTTGGAGAGATTGATCGTGATAATGTTTATTACCAACTGGCACTGGGGGTTTTTCGAAGCGGATCGGTGCCGAACACCGAGGCGCGATCGACGAAAAGATCAATTGAGTTAGGAAAATGTTTCTTGCTATTCTTTTTCTATTTTGATATCGGTGGTCTGTAGTTTCTTTTGCGAAATAACGTGTGTATATGTGTGTGAGTGTGTTAACAAACATCGACCCCGTTTTCCGAGCGCTTGCTCGCACGATCGCGATTTGATGAAGATGAAGTGCCTCTTGGGTTCGTGAAGATTGTGAATCATTTCAATATTTATTCGTCAACAGCGCTGGATTCGATGGGGAACGTAGCTGCAAAATCCGTTCTGCGTGTGCGTGTGCTTGATAGATGTACATGCACCGAATCTAAGAGTGCCGAACGGGAAGCTGAGGCGTGATTTTAATTTATAACATTTGCTAAAACGCTTGCCCCGACCCCGCCTCGAGACGCGCGGTACGTGATGGAGGCGCCTGGTGGGCGACAAAAATGTGGAACGGCCTCGAGGAATTCCGATTCGCCGCAAGCGCGTCTCCACACTATCGAGACGGGTGGGATTTATTTGCTTCTTAAATATTTTATTTCCAATTATCGGCTGGGAGTCCTAATTATGAAAAACGGGAACGATTTTGGTTTGGGGGATAACTAATGGAGGCGCCTGGTGTTTGATTAGAGTTGCACGAGCATCATTCCGTTAAGTCCGGAAATTGGATATTGATCCACCTCAAACATACGGTGGGAATAAATGGAATGATATTGTTTGCCTACAAATATTGACCGGCGCGCGAAATGAGCCGAATGAATTGTAAATTCATCAGCTCCGATGGAGGCGCCTGGTGGTTGACGGCATAAATTCATCAACAAACGAGTTTTTCATTTCAATTTTAGGTCAGAAAATCAACATCCAGAATAAACCAAAACAAAATTCAGTTTCTCCTTTTTTTACGTTATAAAATTACAATAAAAGATTTTAAATGAATGGGCACAAAAAGGCAAATAATGTAATATGAAATAGGATTTACGTAGCTAAACTGAGATAGCAAAAGTGCAACAAAAATATTTTAAATAGATACATGATTTTTCCTCATGCCTTTCGCGCATCTTGTGGAAAGTTTTTCTTTCTAATCGAAAAAGCTTCTTATTGCACAAAAAAAAGCATTTCTAAACTCTTGTTAAACATTTCCATTCGCACCTCATACCGTTTAAAAACCATCTGTACGGAAGGTCAACGCGTGCACTGCACCATTAAAAGGACGGATAGTTGCCGTTTCACTGTTTTATGGTTGGTGTCCTGCAACGCTTCCTCCTCCTTCAAATGCAAGGAGGACCGGTTACAGATCCGTTTCCGCCTTCGCAAGACACGATCGTAAAAAGCCATTAATAATGTTTCAATTTTATGACCGTACACTTTTTGACATCCACTGTTCTGCTTTCACGGGGCGCAATGAAAACCAATCCGGGAGCCTGCCATCGGCACACTTTCAATCCGTTTCGTTTGCTCAAATCAATCACCGTGATTGAGCGCAAGTTTTGCACGTTTTACTATGGTATCGCACGGTCGCCCTATCGCACAGCGCCGTCCGCCCTCTTCCGGCGTCCCGTGTCCCCGTATGCTGGTTAGCGTGTTTAATTTATCAAATGCGTCCCGGACGGGGGTGACATAATCGATTGTACCACGCGTCGTGCGACACACGGCCAGAGGGAGTACGGCATCTACCGCTCAAGTACCGAGTAAGAGAATGGGCCGTACACATGCAACCAATCAACAAGTAGTGCATCCAGTGGTAGTGAGCAGCAGCAACCTTGCACCGGTCACTGTTTACTCGCCCGACTTGTGGAACCAGATCGTCAATCAGCCGGAAGCAGAAGCCAGTCCAATGTCGGACCGTTCCTATTCGCATCTAATTTTATCATGTGCGATGAGGCCCGTACCATGCTCCTTCTTTTGCGATGCCTGGGGGCGGCGGGCGGATCGGGGGGAGGATTTGTTTGCAACAGGCCACACGCCCAGGGAGTTGCAATCAGACACACCCGATCACGGCAAGCTGCACATGCATTTCTAACGCGGAGTCCCTGCGCGCGTGAAACGTAGACGGCGCTCTTTCATACGAAAAATATATATAGTTTTCGAGGTCTTTTTAAATGCACCCCACTGTGGGTGGAATGTTCAAAGCAATATTAATCCCTCCTGTGCAGTTTGAAGTGCGCTACCAGTTTCGACTGCTGTTGGAAAAGAAACAAAGAGCAACTCAGTGCGACTGAAGGCTATTTGAAAAGGTTTTAAACACATTTATAGCATTTTCAACTAGAACAATTCTTAGCACGAGGAAGATAGTTTTAAAGATTGCTAAAATAATTGTAATTTTATTGCAATTGAAAATTCTTTGTAGAACGGGTTGAAAAATGTCCACTTAAAAGATAAAGAATATGTATTAGAAATACAATTTAGATGTTTTATTTAAAAAATTTCAGGCAAAAGACTAATAATATAATGGGTAATATAATGGGTTTTTTCGGTTGTTTGTGGACCAATCCTATTTAAAAAAGCTTGAAGGCTTTATTTATCTTTTCATTTACTATTTCGCACTTAGTTGGGAACTAATCTAATTCAAAATATGGATATTGTACTACAATTTCTAAAACATTCGTTAAAATATGTCTTATTAGATGGTTTTGAAAAAAACATCTGTAAAGTGAAAAAAAAATGTTTTTGATTTAGATTTCATGTAACGCCTGATCCACCGTTTGAGTTTCATTTTCAAAGTCATCGCGAAAATGTTCCACTTCACTTCTTGGGATTTAGTTTTCAGAGAAGTGACGAAAAGCTCTCGCTTAAATAGCCACTCTTTGGGAAAAAAAAGTGTGTCAAATTCATTAATTCTAAACTCCACAGACTGCAGGAAAAACAGCTATTGTGTTCCCCCGGCCATAGACTTAGTACGCCGCCCAGCAGGCAGCTGCTCGGTCTTCGCACGGCATCTTGTCTCACCGAGAGGGAACCCCAAAACATCTGCCATAAATCCCGTGATGGTGACAGCTTTTCGGCAGCAAATCGGCTGTTCATAACGATATTTTATCGATTGTGTAGCGACGGTTGCGATTGTGCTTCCGGTTTTATTTCCCGCTTTTTCTTTCAGTTTCATTCCGCGTTGTGATGGGTTTTATTATTATTATTATTATTATTATTATTTTGAGTCACTGCTTCTGGCAGCTCGGTTGCTGTCTCACTATCGCGATGCGCCTAAACCACCCACCCCCCTACCTTCGTCTGCTTTCGCGGTCAGGGGCTGATATTAATGTTGAAACACCCGACGCAACCGATATCCATCTCCATCGGTTTTACCTTCGTATGGGATTCCAATTGCACACAGCGAGGGCCGGCGGTAAGAGATGTGGTGGAGGAGCATACTAACACAAAAACACAAAAGCATACTAGTACGAACACAGGACAAAAAAATTAGCCCCATTGCATGATCACAATGGAGGCGCCACGCGGGTGACGCTAACGATGATGACGACTTTTCGTAACGTAACGTGGTGTAAAAAGGATGAAGTAAGCTTGTAAGATTGTTGTTGAGTTGTGGCTTGTTTTTTTTTCCTTGTCTTAGCCCGCTTTACTACTCGCCCTTACGGTACACTCAAACACCCGGGACCTACGGACCCACGGTCTGCAAAAGAAGTACGTTTTTATAGGTTTAATGGTTAGTGGCTTTTGTTCGGCAAATCGACGGCGCACTAATGGTTTTGTAACGCCAGCCAACGGTGAGCCTTCGGAGAGTCGTTTGCGTCATCGGTGTCTTGAGAAATAATGGGGTGAAACGAAAAAAAAACCCCAACAAGGGATAGGGCGAAGTGGGAACGATGGTGGTGGAGAAACAAAAAAACTCACACAAACAAACTAAGTAAACTGAAATGGAAAACTACATTTATCCAACGAGATTTCTTTCCATTTTCCTATCTAACGGACACTGCAAACACAAGCTCGGAGATAAAAGCAAGTTGCCAAAAATCCTTCTACACTAAAATGGCCTTCAGGCACGTGGCCGGGTACGGTTTGCTAAAGGTCAAGATCTTCCAGAAAGTGACATCAGTCGTTGGTTCGTAACAGTGCTCAAAAGCATACGGTCAAGGTTGGCCACCCGGTGCATTAATCTTCCCGTAAATTAATCCGGATTGTCAGCAAACGCTGCAGTGTGCGATTTTTTGTGAGAAAAAGGGATAATAATTAGATTCTCTGCTTGAAAAGAAGCGAAAATAAAAGTTCTTGCAAAGCAAATATGTTGAATGTTGAGCATAATTGAAAGGACATGATAAGAAATGTTCTGAACAAGTGAACAATGGCGATAAGAATGAATAACTGGTTATTGCAAGCGACACGAGATTGCACAAATGTCTCAATGGCACTTTCTTACAGAAATGTTAAAATGGCTTTCCTTTGAAGGATAAAAACATAGGGAAAAAATCATAGTATAATCTAACGATAGATCAACGTTGCATCCAGTCGTACTGCATTTCGCGCGACGCATTCGCATTTCCATTACCATTTTGCTTCCCTTGTCCCCGTTGACGCCCATAACGAAACCATAAGCTGGCTGGTTGTCTTTTAGCCCTCGCGAAGAGTCGGTTTTTGATGTTGATGGTTATCGCTGGAGTTGCAATTATGTTGTTCATTTATCATCCGCCAGTTATTGCGTGTGCCCGTTGCTTCGAGCGTGCACAAAAAGTGGCCCGAGTGGGTTGCCTGTGTGTGTGGGGTTCTTCGGTGGTCAGGATGGGTTGTTTTTTGTTATTTTGCTGCTCCCTAGCGTTATGGTAATTTCACTTTTTCACTGCGGTACTGGCTTCGCCGGTGTAGTGCCGGCGAGTGTCGTGGAATCTGCATGAGAAATGGGTGGTTATTATCGTTGGCGTAACACTTGTCATTACCGTCTACGGGTCTAGACGTTTCGGCGGTGGGTGTTTTATACGCACGGGAATGTATTTACGGTGCTCCGCAAAGTATAAGCCACCCATGAAATGGTGCTTTCTGATGTCCGAACGCTCCCATCAATTATAATAATGTCCAATCGCACTGTTTTTTGTCTCGCTGATCATGCAGATCCCAAGTAAAGAGCGTCCTTTAATCCCACATGCAGTTCCAACTATTTTTATTTAAAGTGACCATAAAAAAAGTTCTTACAAATTATATTCGATACTAGTGTTGTACTTTATAATTCTTTTGGCGAGATTCATTCTTAAGGATTAATTCAGTAGGATTCATTATTCTTTGGGATTCGAATCTTCAAACGTTTATGAATCTTTCAAAACCCTCATGAATCTTCATGAATCTTTCGAAACCTTAATGAATCTTCATGAACCTTTCATGGAGTTTTCACGAAACATGGAGTATCTCCTTGACTCTTTCAATGGCGTGAATCATACGACCAAAACGAAAAAAACAAAAGGGGGGACCCTCTACCCGTTTTTTACTCATTACTTTTCACCACTTGTTAAATCTTTGGAATTCATGAATCTTTCATTAAAAGCTTCATGAATCTCTTAACTTTATTAATTTAATTAACTTTAGAATATTTTAAACCATGTTACTGAACGGTTTATTTTCGAGTGCCTCTTTCTCAATCACCCTATTTGGTATTTGGTGAACTTTATTGACACAATTTTATTCATTTTTATGACCTCTAGTAAATTACAACAGAGTTCAGGTCAAATTTTAAAGAAAATGCTTGATTTTCACTTGAAAATAGAAATGCAGAAATGCAGAAATGCACTTGATCAAATTGTTGGTTGAATTTTTTTCTCAAACTCTGATTTTTCCAGCTTGGAATGCCAAAAACAAAGTGAAATAAAACCATCATACAATACATGAAATACTTCCCACCGTTTATCTAGTGGGAGTGTTCGTTGGTAGTTACTCTTGGGTTATAGACAAACCCATCGCTCATCCTATACGATGTGTCATTTTCTTTACTTTACGTTTTTTTTTGTCGTATTATGTAGAGAACTTTCCTTATGGATGAGAAAAAAAGACTTCCTTCTTGTAAGGATGGTGGCCCAAAGAATTGTAATTAACGGTATGATTGATGATGCTCCTAGATGGTGCGCTTCGAACGACGACGATTAAACAAGGCTCAGAAGGGTGTTTTGTTCAACAAATTCACTCCAAATGAAAGTGTAATGAGCTTGAAGTTTTGACACAACACCCGTACCATCGAATGCTTTGCCGGGGGCGCCTAACCCCAGAAACCCCCTTATGCCAGTTCGAAGAAAGAGCACGGCAACGACTGACGAAATACAGTCCCAAAGGGTGTTTGTGTAAAGAGTTGAGTGTTAAGACTCATCGCTCCTCGAACGCACATCCTTTTCATGTGTTCCCGGCAAGTGTTAAACAATGCGCATTTATGCTTTCATGTTGGGATTAAGTGTGTGAATCGGGAATGAGGGAATTAGAAAACATATCGTTCGTCCGCTGTTTTGAAGGGATCCAACTCTGCCAGCGTTCGTGTCTTTGGATGTAAAGAGGGAATGCTTTTAATTACATTTCTCTGTAAATTGAAAATATCATTCCAAAATCTGTCATGAAATGTTCAAGTGTGACACCACCAAATGGCCGGAAGCCTGGTGCTAGGGCTCCATTCCAGTCTCGACAATGAATAAAATTAAATTGATTAATTTTTATCACTTACCGCCCATTCGTTGCAAGGTTGCCCTGCCTACCGCAAAGTGGCAAAAAGGGCCAGCGGCTTTAAGGTGTTAATAAATGACCCACTTTTGGTGAATGCAGCTGCACATTGCACCAGAAGTTGGCCCTCGCCATCGTGGTAGAGTGGCCTGATTGGTAGACGATTCGTAGCACCTGCCAGCGAGGGCCGTGTTTTCGCTTCACCCCCGGGGCGCAACCTTTTTCCCGACCCCTCGTACCCCAACGGGTTTGGGGTGATGTGGCCATTTTATCAACTGTTGCACTCGGTTGCATTCTCCGGAAAGTGACACTCGTGCGCCGCCTGCCAGTGGTTGGGAAATGTAATTCAATTAAAAATTAATTTTAAATCCCATCGTCACGTTCGGTTTCCCGGTTTTTCATTCCACCCTTCGGGAAGGAAACGGGTCTCTATTTTCTCCGACCTGCGGGACAGAACGAACAGCGTTCATTCGCGTGCGGCAGCAGGAAGGACGTACCTCGAAGGTAAGCTCCGTTTCAGGGTTTGGAACTCGAACCCGGTGTGTGGGCTGCGTTTGATAGCGACTCTTTGCCTGTTCTGCATTGGAAAAGCATCCAACGTTTTGTGGAGTAGGCGCACTCACGCGTGTCTAAATCAATCTGCCTCTGGTCCTTCCCTGCTTGGCTTCAGCTTAATTCAGCCCACTCACGGGGTGTAGAAAAGAAAAGCACTCGCATTGTTTGCCGACCCAACCATGTTCATTCGCAAACGCAACGAAGGATGACCTTTGTGGCAGGAAAAGAGGAAATGGAAGCCTTACGGCGCACGAAAGGGATCAATCCGTTCGGGCAGCTGCCCATCGGTTGGGCCATTTTCCCATTGAACCCATTTCAAAAAATCGCCCCCACCCGACCGACGTCGATCGATTCGACGGTTTCGGGAATGGTTATCCTTTAGCCTTGCTTCACTTCGCACACGAACCTATTGGAAAGGGTATTGCGGACGGAACGGAGCCGTGACGAGGGAAATTGTCATTCTTCCGTGCAACTGAACTATGTTGCGCCTATGAATATCCGCGGCCCGGTTGAATCTGGCTTGGCTTCAGCTAATCCTCTCGGTTTTGGCCTAGGGATAATAAGACGCGAGAAGGAAGTATATAAAAAATTACTTCAATCTACTTCGCGAAGAACCGTCGATCCGCGGATCATCACCACTTCCCCAAAACGAGGGAGAACATTGTCTTCAAACTCGACCAAAAAGTGGCGAACAACATCGACGAACGGTGGTTTGAGTCTGATAACTCGTTCAGCCTGCTTTCCTAGCGATGATTCCACAGGTAGAACACGGTGCCACGGAAGCGTGAACGCTCATCAGGTTGTCGAAGCCGATCGGCTTGCGTTTGATGGACGAAAGCTGCTTACGATGGCAAATGGGTGCGCGATGGTGAAGGTTTCGATTCCGTGAACCGTGTCTATTTTGGAAGGAACGAACAAACATTTCATATGCAAGCTCCTTGCAAAAGGGCTCTGTTTATTGAATCTTACTTTAATTGTAGACCAAATGTTGAAATGATTTGATGTTTTTTTTAAATCATAAATCCCCTTGAATACCTACGATGCTACGAACACAAACAATATTTTTATAGCCTTTTTTGTGGCCCCAAAATGTGTTTGTTTGGAATCTATTCCGATCGTGCCCCGCCATAAATTGTTGCCAAAAATTAGCGTAGGTAATTATAGCAAACTGTCGTTAGGCAACACTCTCGGAATCGGGTGACGCATCGCTGCCATATCCTTATGGACGGCCAGGGAACTCCGGGGTGCCGTGGCCAAATGGTGCTATTTTGATCCACCGACCCGGTTTACGTTCGCCGTATGCCACGGATGGTTGGATTGAAAAGCGCTTTAAATAATTGACGGGTGGGTGTCTGAAATTGCCTTGCCTGTTTCGCTTTTAAGGGCTCCCGCGTGGCAGAGGCGAACAGGTGGATGCTTGATGGAGAACCCTCCATCTAGCCGTTAGATGGACCCTATTAGTGCTACGGTTGTAGAAGAAGAAACCGAAATGTTTCCTCCGTTTCAAAAAAACCTGTTGCCTAGCACTTTAGCACTTTGCTGCCGGCGGAAGGAAAGGTTCCGCATGGTCGTATGTTATTGAACTATCGTTCCGAAATCTAAAATCGCTCACCAAGGTATACATTAATGTATATGTTCATACATCAAAGAAATGGAAGGTTCAAAGTTAAAGTATATTTTGAGACGTCGTTATAGCTTGTTTAATTTTAGCCTCATCGAAAGTGGTCGCTGTTTTTATCAAATTCATTTAGTACATTTTTGTCTCTATTGTAAGGAAAATTTGCATTGATCTAATTGGAAAGCTTTCATAAAGCATTCAAATTGTTCACATTCATATCATTTTATGCTAGTATTAGAGATATTTTATTCTCTTTTCCTTTTTTATTATGTTAAAGAGTGAGTTAATTGGCAATCTAAAAGTGATTCTTAGTGCTTACAAAAACACAGATGGACTACACAAGGAGCATCTTATAGAAGTGACCAATTGACTGTTTTTTTGAGTGCCATCGTTGCGTTTATATAGAACCGCCCCCAGAAGCGGATCAATCCGTTCGGGGGCCCCAAGCGGTTGGATAAACGGGGCCCTCCATACATTTCGATTGCTCTAAATGTGTCTATACCTATGGCCAAAATTGGACTCATTTTTTACAACAGCTTGCAATCCTTTATACATATTTTCAGCATATAGTCTCTGTGAATTTTTATAGATATAAATTCTATACATCTTTTCGTTATTATCCATAACTGCGTCACATATCTTATAGTAAATATGAATTCAAAGAATCTAAAATAAGTCCACATCCTAACATCCTAAACCAAACCGACCTATTGAAAATTATTAATTTTAATATTTTTCTGCTGTAAATGTCATGTTTTTCTTTTTTTTAAGTAAATGCAAATGTAGATCGCTTTTCACAGATGTTTTTTATGTGTGCTAAATAGCAATAGGGTTTTTTTAAATCGCTCTCAAATTATCAAATCGTTTTATCAATTTTAACAGCGATGACGAAAACAATTTAAAAGGGTAGCAATGCAGACTTTTATTAGTAGACCGTAAATTGAGAGCATTTTAAGTCAAACGGACATTATTAGATTAGAAAAAAGATTCATGAAAACATATTCTTGCAAGGTTTTAGGTGAAAATTAACAACGGTTAAGCAATATCAAAGTACATCTGTAATAACTTTGATCAAATATGTATACCACTGCGAGAATAAATAAAATCGGTAGTTTTTTTTGCGATCTGGGGTTTTCATCACGGGGCCCCCTTAAGCTCGGGGCCCCCCGCGGCCGCTCAGTCCGCTCATAGGTAGATCCGCCTCTGACCGCCCCTGTAATTTCAGCCGACATTACCTTACTCAGGTGCTTTGCTACAATTCTTCTTTTCGAAGAACTTATTGATTCTTTATTAATTTACTAAATTATTTTGCTTAAAAAGAAATTGTTAGATATCACCTTTGCTCTTTTCACTTTGATTGCAAGCTATTATCCTCGCCGCAACTTTCATCGTAATGTGATAATAATCTTATAAAGTTTATTTTGCATATACAAACTTACAGCTTCATAGAGTCTTTAATCTATTTTTTTGTGATCATAATTTCAACTAGAAGGAATTCAGATTTGGGCTCAGTAGCAGTAAAACAATTTTTTGTGTATAACAGCACTCCTTGTGATGAAATACTCGTCGATGGCAAAGATGATGTTATTGCCGCAAAAATACGGTATAAATGGGGAAATACGGTCGGTGTTTTCCGATTAGTAAAAATATGCCTTAGTTGACCAAACTAAAGCTCAGACAATTTAAACAACTATATGTCTTCCTGACAAATCAAAGGATTTGTGGTAAGGTTACGATACTGTTCTTGCTAAATCTTAACAGCTTGCCCACAAGAACCGCAAAGGGCCAAAGATCAATCCGGAAAGTTCCATTGTATGGTCAACGTTTTAAGCCAACAGTGTCCCCGCTCTCTGCGCCCCCTCCACCCTACCGTTCCAACCCTTCGCCCCTGCAGAAATCAATCAGCAAGGACATCACTCATACATTGTATATATGGCCCGTACCGTGTTCACCTGAACAGCTTGCATCTTTTGTTTTCGCCTGCGAACAATAACGTGGAAAAAAGTCAACAGAGTGAAGAGAAGAAAAAAAGAACGTTAATTCAACAGCTTTACCACACACACGTGAAAACATCCGCACGGCCATAGAGAAAGGTGGGTGAGAAGGACATTAGCGATTCGAATTGGCTGGCATGCTTCAGTGCACTCTTTCTGCCCGAAGGACAATTGTTTATCCAGCTAAATAAAGACTAACCTAGCGCAAACAGCGTCAGCCCCTCCATCTCCCACTCCCTCGCGCCCCTCAGCGAACGTGTGTAGGTTCTAGGTTAACCGCCCCATGCTGAACATCGTATGTTTGCAGGAAAGTGCCACTCTGTGGGTTTTAAGGCCGCGCTGGCTTAGGTCAAGCAGCGTCAAACGGAAACAATGGAAACTGGGGGGGGAGGAGGCAAAAGGATCCCGGGCGGGAAACAATAACACACCCCCCGGCACAAGAGTGGAAAGCGAAAAAGGGAGAGTGAAAGACAAAACAACAAAGGAAAAGGGAAAACTGGGTTTCGGGAGATGGTGTTACGGTAGCCCTTTTCCCTTTTCGGCGTCCGAAGGAAAAGCGCCCCCGGAGCACTTGCGCTCCGTTGCGTTGTTGGTTTTGAATTTTCGCCGGCGCAACGTGCCAGGACCCTCACGTTGGCTGTGCCTTCCGGCGACGGGAAAACCCCCGCCCACGTGAAGAGGGCAGAAAGCAACCATCTTCCCTTACGGCGCTTGGGAGCGTTTTGGCTGGCGTCGATTAGACGACTTCTGGACACATCATGCTCTAGGTGTGTGTGTCTGTGTGTATGTTTTTTGTTTTTCCACCAAACCCAGAACGACAGTTTCAATGAAAATAGTCAACGTACCGCCGATGTGTTCCTAACGGGACGGTAATAATTGAGGGCCGGAAAACATAAAACCAGCTTTTCCACCGAAACCGAACCAAACCAAACAATAACCAAGTGGAAAAACCGGAGTGGTCGCTTTCGCAACGGCAGGCTAACAAATTAACATTTGTCCTTGCCCCCCCCTGCCCGAGGGAGGGTTTTCGCATTCCGAGGCAAAACTCTGCAGTTGGAGTTTTTCCATCGAATTTTTCGTTCATGAAAAATTCAGACAACAGTTTCCATCCGGCGCGGACTCCCAAGACTACCTCGCCAGAGGGATCAACCACCGTGATCTGCCTGGCCCGGTGGATGTCGCCAAGCAAGCGGATTCCATTTGTGAGCGACCGAACGTGACCGGTTTGTTCCTTGGAGCCTTCAGTGCGCTTACACCGGGATTGAAGTGAAATCGGAAGAAAATGGACTCCTCAACATGGCGATCAGGTTGTCCAATTCCAATCCAATCCAATCGGATACCGATTCCGCTGCCAAGATGTGTTTGCCCGAACGTGTGTAAGGATGTCCGGGTTTTGCAGTAAACGTAATGCAGCCATCAGCTGGTCGGTAGATTCAACCCTGCCAACCCCCGGGTCTTAAGCTCTTTCCGGACGAAGCGCCATTTTACTGCACTGTCAACGTTGTGAGGAGTGCTGTATTTTACGAAAATTGATATAAATTGAATGAAACGCTGACGAGAGAAAAGTACCCTTTTTTTCCTTCCGGAAAAGGTATGTCCCTGTCCCCGATCGGATTGTTTCTGTTTGTTCGCCGGTTTGCGAAAGGGATTGAAGTTAGTTGGTTTTGCATACAGTATGAGCCCGCGTACCCTTTTTCGTCCAGTTCCTTCGAGTTTCGTGTACTTACTTTTATTAATACCTTTTTTCGTGCAAAATTACACGGACTGGATTAAAATGTTACTTGCTTAACTTTGAAAGATTTCAAACAGGGCCCTTTTAATCTCAAACCCTTATTTATAATCTGCTCGCAAGTGAAGGACATGTTTATGGCTTACTTTGGCAAATGAGGTGTCTTTAATCATGTTCTAGCGATTAAATCCAGACATATTTTCTTCAAATGGAAATGAATTACTCATTCAACACCTAGATGACCTGAAGAGATGATGTGTATATTCATAGTTTTATTCTATTTTTCTGATCTCTATTTTATGTAATTTATTACAGACTTTTATTAAACAATTTCAAGTGAAGGAAGAACAAACAAACTCTTTCAAACGCATTTTATCAACAGCATGTTTCCAATATTTTAAACCTTTAGGGTGTATCGATTGTTATGGTTCCGTTAATTTAATTTCTATTTCATTACTTTAAACCTGTTTCTAAAATTCAGCCCGATTTTTCGCCCAAAGCGGACAGAAAAGTGTTTTGAGACATGGCATATAAACAAGCTGTTAGGATCTGTCCGGTTCGACCGACCTAATGTTTGTGTTTCGCATCTATAAAATAAATTAATAAACGGTTGAATGAAATTAATTGACCCATATTTGATGGGTTTCATTGATAGAATGTATTACCTACGTTTTCTGAGGATGTTTTGCTCCACGCAGAAATCGACCGCGAACTAAGCGGGAGTTTAGCGAGAAAAAAAAACCCCGGAAAAAATCGGTCACCCAACAAACCGACGGTATACGACGTCTACGCGCTCCGAACCGATGAACCCATCTAGCACCCGGCCGAGCTGTTCACGCCCACCGCCAGCTTTACGACGATACGGATGAGACGCCACTTCCTGGCCGGACCCTTGACTTCCCTGTTGGCCAGAATGCACCGTTCGAACGGCAGTCGCTTGGCACTTCCATCAAAACAAACCCATTAAAACTTTATTATCAGCAACACGTTTGCGGTGGGATGGGGAGGGAAATGGATGGGCCCGCGGTTGGATGAACATGGGCAAACCATGTGGCCCCCAACGGTCCGCGCCAATAAGCCCCATCCCTCCTCCTCCCCCCGCCCGGGGCGCGTCCGAAATTACGCCAACTACTAATAATCGCTGCTGCCCCCGGCCGGTTCAGGCCTTGTGAGCGCTGCTTTTTCAGCTACATCCGCCAGCGAGCCAGAGCATAACGCCAGAGAGAGAGAGAGAGAAAGCGACATGGTGGCAAACTGACATCATCCACGATGCCATCCGGGAAAACCGGTCATCAAAGTAATTAACCCCAAATATGATGGGCGAGCGTGATCCACGTTTCCGGACGGGAAAAGTGTCCCTTTTAGGGAGGGGAAGGGAACTGATGGGAAAAATGATCGAGGAAAGGACGGTTCAATACTCGTCCGGTCTCGTGTGTAGTGTCGGTATATTGGAGATTTCCGGTGCTATAGAATAAACCAGTGAGAGAGAGAGAGGGAGAAAGGGAGGAAGAACGTAAAGGGGAAGGACGCCAACGGTCCTCAACTTTTTATTCTCTTGGGCAAAATGCGGTAGTTTCTGAGGACACTTGACAACATGTGGAAAGGATGTTCCTGTGGGGTTGCAGATTTTGTATTATCTTGTTTTACTCAATATTCTAAATCTTCAAAAACGAACCGTTGTTTAGTGAACAATTTATTCTTGTGTTCCATGTACAATAAAAACATTTAAAATGATTAAATGGTTTGTCAAATAATAATTACTAAAGTTATTATTATTTCTGCTTACTCTCTTTACATGTTTGTTTTTTGTTACAATAGTGTAATGTTTTAAATGCAAACAAACGTTTTAAATGAGTAAATATTGTATAAGATGGCACAGAAAAGCATATTTAGATCTAGGTCGCATAAGCAAAAGAACTTTAAATGGTTAAACCGCAATTTTTTACCAATTTTTGAGGAAAATGTGTCTCTAGAATAACATTTACGTCACTCTACATTTTGCTTTACTTCTCCATTTTGTTCTTCTTTTTGCTTTATTTATGTAAGCTCAGAAATGTTTCATAAAAACTACCTTCCTAAATGATCTCATGAGCATCGCAAAGCTTTTTCTTTCTCTATCTCTACCTCTCTCTCCTTCTCTTCCATTGATTGGAATATCGCTGCGAAATTCTATACACCCAGCGGTGGCCCACCGTGGCCACATATTGCAACACCGATGTCACGCGTTTCCTACCCCGAAAACGATTATAACCCATCAAGGCTACCGGCCACCCTCGGTAAACCAACCAGCGAACCACGTCAAAGGATCCGTCCCCCAACCGGAAGTAGACCCACCCATCCATCGGGGGTGATATGATGATGACGATGTGAATGGTTTAGCAGCGCTTTCATCCTTCATGCGGTGCGAAGTTAGGCGAAGACAATTCATTAAATTGCCATCGACATCGTTTCCCACACCACCACCACCACCACCCCTACCACCCACGGTGGAGGCTCCAAACGGGGGCATAGGTTACTGCTGATTAGGCAGGAACACTCACTTTAGCTAATTTCATTCATGCTTAAGAGTGTATAATTATGGTGAGCATCGGGCCACCATCATCGATGTCCTCACGTTCGATCGAATCACCCTTATGCTACGTCAACGTCCTTTCTATCCTATGGCTTGTGAAAGGGGTTGACGCAGGAAAAGGCGGAAAAGAGAGCTCTAGTTTAATGGTAGCACGGGCGTACTTTTTATGGTTACAAATGTCAATGTACGTTCTGGTGTATTTCTCTGCTGGCGAACAACATTCGATTTGCAACATGCTGCCATTTGCGAAATGTTAATCATATTGTGGGTTGCACCAGTATGTTCTACGGATGGTGAAGGCCTAGCTTGAGTTTTCAGTAATAATCTCATTAACATCTGACCTTTGCTTGGAAAAAGCGGCGCCTTGAGTGTCAAGCCGCGTTGGTGCCTTGGCTCTCAATAAGGCCATATTTAATCCTTCAGCATTTAGTTTGTTGCATCGGTAATAAATAGGTTTTTGCGGATTGGTTATGAGAAGGTTATTATGGTGGCATTGGGAGTTTGGCGAGTGACTGACTAAAAGTGTTCCACCCTAAAATGTTTTTATCAGCCCGTTCGAAAAAGAAAATTGTTCAAGATAAATCCATTATTCAAATCTAAAGTAAATTTTAAAAAGTGCAGTGAAGTGCATCAACCCGATTACAAATGTGTTAAAAACATATGCAAATAAACAAAAAGCGGCACGATTGTGCACTTGCGAAGGGACGTAATGAGGACAGCAAAGTAAATATTTCCACAAGACCACGTTTAGAGAACCGGAGAGTGAGTTAAAAGCGGCAAGTAGACGTAAAAAAACAAACAAACAAACAAGTAAAATACATCTGTTAAAGCACTTCAAAGTGGCGGGAACGCAAGCCACTCGGTGTTGTCCTGTCGCACTTTTGTCAAAGGTTGTACATTTTCCTTTCTTCTCCCACAAAAGATTACTACTCCGAATATGCACACTTAGAAGCGAGCTGACGATGGCAATGGAGCAGAGGTAGATCGGAAGTGTTTGCAGTGTGTGCGGGTGTCGTGTGTGGTGTGTGTGTGTGTGTGTGTGTGTGTCACCCACACATCTGCGGTCCTTACCTGTGTGACCTGTGCGTGTGTCGGATATCAAAAGTGTTTCCGTGTAGCGAGACAAAATCCTTAAGTGCTGCGTAAACAACATGCCGAAACAATAGCGTGGTCTGGCTATCGGGCCAAGTTGTCATCGGGATACGAGGGTGTCCGTGTTGGCACTCTTGCTCTCCTTCTCTCTGGCTACCCCGTCTCGCGACCTATTAGCCACCCCCCCGCCCTGATTCCACTTCCGTTGCGTACCACCCTCCGCACTCGACTCGACGACTGACAAACAACCGGCATTTTGACGACGGTGAAAACGATCGCGAAGTGTCTCGCTCTCGAGTGCTTTCGCTGTAAAGACTTGTGACTTGTGTGAAGAAATAGGCAGCAGCAGCAACAGCAGTACCACCACCAACAACAAACACAACGCCGAAAAACGTTTAACCGCGGCGCTTCTATCGAAACCGGGAACGCCGTGGAACGGCAGACAGTTTCCGGTATGGCCGAAAAATGGCGCCAAGCGATTGGAAAGATACGAAAGGGGTAAGCACGAGGGAGACCAGCTCGGCATTAAATTAAATGCCATTAAATAATTTCATCGTTTAACGTTTGCTGTCGACGCCATCTTTTCGCAAGAAGAAGATTTATTACCGATGTGAAATAAATATAGGAAATGATGCTGCAACCAAATTTAAATATTATTAACTTAGCTTCGTTAATTTCAACAAATGATAGCGAGGGATTTTTCTTCCAACCATTTACAGTATCAACATAAAACCATCTCATAGTATCTGCTCCAGTCGACAGCTTTAATCCACAGCCCTTTTTGAAACGCATCTTAACATAATTCACCCCGATATATTTAACCCATTTCCGGTATGTAACATAAAAAAAACCTGGAGAACATGTGGAGCAAGTAACGGAAAAGGAAAAACTCTGTCGTGGACGCAGGGAACTACGGTACGAATTTACCACAAGTGTGGTGGCATAAATTCAATAATAACCCTACGTGACAAATCCCACATTCCCGGGGCTGCTGAATAAAAAATGGCTGGTAAAAGATTACACGCGGCCACACCGACCCCGGAGGTGTCACCAAACAAGCACAAGCACACGACTTCATTCATCCGTTTGGTGATTCCGTGCCGCGTTGGTCATAGGAAAGGGATGCTCATTGATAAATATTCGAGGACAGCCCGGACGGATGGTGTATTTCCCCCCCGTCTGCATCCAGAAAAGGGACGATTTTTGGTTCACTCTCTCTCTCTCTCTCTCTCTTTATCTCCGCTCGCTCTCGACGCGTGTGTTCCGGGGGAAGATTTGTTTCCCAAAATTTTTACGTTTTCTTTTCGCAACCAAGAAGATACATTTTCTTTAATTCTCGTAGCAAGAAAGAGATAAAAAAAACCACCACGGGAATGCCGTTCTTCATAAATTTTATATTCCGTAAGCATCGCTATCACGGGAAGACATTCCTATGCGTGCCACTTAAGCAGCCCTGGTCCTGGTTTTCCCAGCAAATGTTCCGTCACCCGGCATCTGGAAGGATGGCATTTCGTCTCCATTCATAATTGATTGGCTGGAAGGTGACCGGGTTTCCTTTGGTACTTCTCGCCAAACAGACTGTCCGCCTTCCAAAAAAGATACTTTAAAACAGAGCACGATTATGTAAATCACACAATGAAATATCCGTTCTAGGCTTTCCCGGAAAGAAAAATGTTTCCTTTCTCTAATCATAAACGATCCTTAGGCAGAGACAACAAAAAACTAGATCGCTTGTCGTAGGACATTTCTTGACCGACTGTGGCAAAGTCTCATGTTTTTTTCTCCTAAAATTTATTATTGCATCTAATTAATCTATTTCATGATCTCTTTTTTACCGCTTCCAGTTTGGCTATAAAAAATGCAGAAGACAATGGGCCTACGAAAAAAGACCAAGCTAGTTCCGATACGCTATTCGATGGTGAACAGTGAGTAGACTATCTGTCGCCGTATGAAATGATTTGAAAATAATTTGGTTGACCTCGATCAAACCAGTATTTTTTTAAATAAAAATCCGTTGGTTTCGTGGTATGTTTTCAAACGTTCTTCTTTTTTTTGCCATTCACCAGGCCAACGCTAGAGGAGATACGAAGCTGGGGCAAAAGCTTCGACAAGCTAATGCGCAGCCCCAGCGGGCGGAAGGCGTTTCGGGAGTTCCTGCGCTGCGAGTACAGCGAGGAGAACATACTCTTCTGGCTGGCCTGCGAAGAGCTGAAAAAGGAGACGAACCCGGAAGCGATAGAGGAGAAGGCTAGATTTATTTACGAAGACTATATCTCAATTTTATCGCCGAAAGAGGTACGACGTTAGGCTTTCGGGCTGTTAGGCTGTTGATTCCCTTGGAGCTGGATTTTAAACACCTTTTATCCAACCTTGTAATTTAACAGGTATCGTTAGATTCGCGTGTAAGGGAGATAGTGAATAGGAATATGGTGGAACCCACTCCGCACACTTTCGACGAAGCTCAACTACAAATTTATACACTTATGCATAGAGATTCGTACCCGAGGTAAGGATGGAAATGAACGGAAATTGTTTTCCGACAAGCCGGTTTCGCCCGAAAACTGCGTGCTCCAACTAACCACCATTCTTCCATGTTTTTTTTTCTTCCGGCAGATTTATAAATTCTCCACAGTTTAAAACACTGGCACAAATTCCAGAGGGCGTATCGGCGTCCGGCTCGACGGCGGAAAGTCCCAGCAATTAGAGCCACCTTCCGTGTTTCCATTTGGTTTACGTTCTTACGGGGGCTTCACAGCATGCCATGCCGGAAGCTGCAATCATAAAACAAAACTGCAACCATTCAATGGCAGTAGGCGTCGTTTGCGAATGCCCTTTGACGAAGGGGATCATCTACTTGTAGCGGTGGAATCGTTAGCTAAGCTTAGGTTACCGAAATGATTTTGATTTTTCCTTTTCACCTTTCCTCGTGAGCGGATTTGTTTCTCTAATGCCTCCGCACAACAAGCATCATCACCATCACCATCATCACCAGCGTCATCGCTCGCGAGCAGCATCACCGTACGCACGAGCGTTTTTTTTTCATCTAGTTATCGAAATAAGAAAATTTATACATTAAAAGTGTAGCAGAGACCCACAGTGTGCAAGCGGAGCAAAAGCAATCCAAGTTCGAAGCGGAAGGAGTTAGGGCGCGGTAGTCAACGCGTGAGGGTATAGTCACCGGGAAAATCCCCCCGGTTGCCGGGTGAAGATGAACATTTTTTACATAACTATTTAAATCGCAAACAACAACAAAAAAAGGAATGTACACGCTAATATGAAAAAGTCCCTACTTACACACAAACACACCTACTCATACATACACACATCACACAACACACACACACGCACACACACACACGCTTAGGAGCACAACCTAAATAGTAAATCTTTAAAAAAATCACACAACTAGTAGCAAATGGAAATAAAGGTTAAATCTACGAATCGCTAATAGAGCCGATTTTGGTAAAGACGAATATGGAAGAAGTATTAATCTTTGCCCCATAAATAAAAACCAATGTTGATTAAGGCAAATCGGGTTGGGTAGTACAACAGATGGCAATAGGATTGCCATAAAACGTTCGGTTTTAACTATTATTTAGTTTAAGTCGAACTGCACGAGACACTCATGACACGAGGAAAAATGGGAACTACTTAAATCCGTTAAGAAAAAATTGAAAAGAACAGCGAACAAAAGTAACAAATTGTTTGTTAATTTTTTTTTATTACATTTTCGTACCACACCGCCATACATGTACGTTGTACAATCAGAAGCGAGTTATGATTAAGAACGTTGAACAGTGGTGGCAGCATTGGGCGAAAAGTGGAGTCAAGCGTACCGGATGTAAGCGAGCGGGGGAAAATGCCTAGAATATAAGAATCTGATCCAGAGCGGAGCGGAGGTGTAGTGAGAAAAATCTCTCTTAAATTTACCAATGTTATGTGAGCTCCTCAAGCGCACAGAAAACGACGCATCGAGCAAGAAAAGGTCATAGGTCAGCTAACAGCAACAATCTTTACTATTTCTAGGACCTTAGGTATACCTTTCAGTTCGGTTTGTACATTAATCCTTCTCGGGCGGATATTGTTTCAATGGCCCCAATTTTGTTAGCGGAACCGAAACGTAAACGGCCACCTAACCTGCGTGAGTCTAAACGCAACGATAAAAATGGTTACATTTTAAATTCCTAAAACACCGAGCATGTTTTGTTTTTTTTTCTGTTAGCATGTTTTCTAGTCACGTGAACGATTATTCTCTTGTTACGGGAAACAGATGATTTACTTATGATCTTCTACCTGCTAGCGTTACCAGTAGTCTGTCGATAGTTTATTCTGGCCGTTAAAGCTGTTTGTTGTTTTTAAGATTTCGTAAGCAGGAACGCACACACTCTTACCTACTTGGGCACGACTCGAGCCTAAAGTAATTTATTTGCAATCTATTTTTCTAAGCTCGCGCAAGAAGAGGCTCAATCAGAACTGGGTACCGAAGAGTTATAACAAACGAAAAGCTTTCTTCACATTAAAGTCGATGAGATGGAGAGAAAACGAAAAATATGCCGAACAAACTGAACAGTTAGAAATCAGCTAGGAAAAAAGGGGACAAAACCAGACGCACGAATAAAAAATGCTAAAGCGCATGTATGGATTAAATGTTATCAAAGTAAAATCAAAACGTTAAAGGAAGCCCAGCAAAATCAGATCACCAGTAACAAGCACAAAAAGAAATAAACGTACACTTTCGATATGAAATAAAACGCAAAGTGCTGTGCGGAGGAAATAAGCAACGAGACAATGAAAGCATAGATCACTTTGAATAGAAAAGCAGATTGGAAGCTGGATCATTAAAATGCTGTAAACATATTTCGATGGTTTTTAATATTGTTTTATTTTTTTGCATCAGCCCTGGATTGAATTGATAAGAGAAAATCACAAGTGTACATCTTTACCATGTGTAGGAACAGAACAAAAGAAAAGGCAAGAACATTGAACAAGAACACAAATAGCAAAATTTAAAATAAGTTTCCGATAATGTTAGAAAAACAGAAACATTATGCT
Source organism: Anopheles ziemanni (assembly GCF_943734765.1). NCBI lineage: Eukaryota > Metazoa > Arthropoda > Insecta > Diptera > Culicidae > Anopheles > Anopheles ziemanni. Next base: position 79,541,821 of record NC_080705.1, read on the forward strand.
TTTATGCTCCGTTCTGCAATTTACAAAACACATTCACAATTTAAACATGGTCCCCAAAGAGTCAAACTCAACAAGTGACAAATTTTAACGATTACTTTAAACATAACATAGGAAAACGACAGCTAAAATAAGACGCGATGATCAACGTTTGTGTGAAAAACGCAAAATGAAAAGAGCCTACAAAAAGATAACGCCCATAAGCACAGTGAACGAATAGGAGCCGGGAGGACAAAAATAAATGCAATAACACAGTATGATAATGAGTTAAAGATTAAAAATTTGTACAAGAAATCTACAACCACTAAAACACACAGGTTAAAAAAAACCATCGTAATGATTATCGATGTCAGCAAGAACCGCACTCGAGAGGAAGAAAAGTAGGAAGAGAATAAAAGTAAGCAAGAGAAGCACTAAAATATACAACACAGATGAATAACCCCACATACACAAAAATAGGCAAACAAGGAAGCGGTAAATCAACATACATCAACAGTTGTGTAGAAACAGTAGAACAACACAAAAACACTAGCAAATGTGACACAAAGAAAAAAAATGTTTATATGTAATAGCCTTTCGTTTCCAGTTAATTCCGAAGAATTTAGTTCCGTTTTTGTGTTGCACGAAGTGGAGTATGGTTGTCTTTATTGAGGAATCAAATGCATGACACACAGATCTAATAAGCAAACTGATAAAAAATGGGAAAGCCCATTACGTAGCACGTGGTTTGCAGTACATTTTATAAATCAAAGAATTAGGAAAAAAAGAAACTCTGTTACGGACCGAAGCGGTCAGTAATCTGTCATTATAATCAATAAAACTGCGAGACAGCCCCAGTTGCTGGGATTGCAATAAATTGTTATCATCAACATACACACACACACACAGCAGACACACTCAGCAAAGGGGTAAACCGTGCGGCAAAGGAGAGAAATAAAAGATAAACTACACGACTACGTTCATGAAAGGCAAGTAGTGAAATCGGGAAAGATGATAGATGCTAAATAACGTAAAGTAAAAATTAAAACAAATACAAAGTAAAGAAACGAGCAACAAAAAAGCCGCACCCAACATAACCTAATCTTTTATACAAAACAAAAACAAACAAACAAATGTGTAAGTGATTTTATCTAGAATCAAACGATGTAGTAGCCCTCGTGTCCCCATGCCTCCCCTGTTGTGCGTTTGGGTTTCTGGGTGTACTTTTTGACCGAAAAGTGTATCCATGTGATACTTTGACATTTTTATTCCATATCTCTCTCTTCCTTTATGGGTTTCTCTTTCATCTACCTGCATTTCTCTTTCGTCATGTTTTCTGTTCTAATGTTTGCTTTCCGTTGTGGTTTCGCTTACTTTGCAATTTGTATTGTACCTGCACCGTTTAAAAACAACCGGTACGGCGTGTGCGTGTGTGTCTGTGAGTGTTTTGTAAAGTAGTCCGGAAGTCATGCAGAGTGCAGTATGCCCTACTGGTAGCAGTCGTCGGGTTATGCAACGAGTCAGCATAAGCAAACCGGAACAGAAACATTAATCGAAACTCTTCTAGTACGAGATAGTTTAAATTATGCTTGGCGTTATTTTAGTTACCGTTAGTTATTATTAATTTTTAAATAATAATTACAATATGTTTTACATAAGATTTATCTGGTAGTTGCGCTATAAATAAAACGCTTCTCGAAAATCAGATTGAAATTATATTTCCTTACCAATGGGAAACAAAAATAAATAAAACAAGTGGAACTTTAAGTAGGAAGATACATAATTTTATGAAAAAATGTCTACTAACAGAAGAATTATCGTAATAGAAAAGTTTATTCTAATATCAAAGTTGTGGTAACAGGCGTTCAGTATGCGTAATGTGTAAAGCACGTCATGGCAGTAAACCACGGCTTGTATCCTCGGAACCGGATTCCTCGGTAGTGTGTGCAAACTTATGTGGATTGTACCAGCCACACCTCCTTAAGCCAGTTATTTCTCACTCTTTACGATAGTTCCTAATCGCTCCAATTGATGCACTTTCCTGTAATTTTTCCCACAAATGTCCGCTCCGCAGCAGGCATTTGTACTTTGATGCGAAACAACGAAACAAAAATAACACTGAATGGCTTAATTTTCATATATCGACTAACGATCCGCCTAAGAGATGAGCTTTCCAGCTTCCCTTGGCATTTGCAAGTTTTCCTCGTACTCTCTCCCAGCCAGAGCTAACGGTGTCTCACCTTTAGTCATAGTCAGAGATCTCATCCCTGCAGAATGGTACCGCACAACCATTGACAAACCAACGAATGAACAAACATCCTTTCGATTTAACATAGCCAGTAATAATATTGTTAAAAATATGTGTGGATAAGGTAGGAAACAGCCCAGTGGCCCATCATTGCCGACATTGTTTCGAGTTTGGATTATCCACCTCCCCCCTACCTCCGTAGAACGTTTCGATTTTTTTTGTTTTCGACCGAAATTGCTTTTGAAGTTATAATTAAGACTGTACTTTTGCGTACCACAGAGGCAATACAACAAAACATAAACTATAGCGCCAAGAGAAGAGCAAACATTTAAACCAAAATTAACAAAAAGGAAGAGAGATATATGTATAGACATGAATAAAGAAACAAATGAAAAAGAAAAATAACTTAACCAATGAAACCGAGTGGAGCTAACAAGTAACAAAATCTTTGGATAAATCAAAGAAATGATAAAGATAGCGTATCGTAGGAAATCTTGAACAAGTCAAATACTAAGCTATTTAAACCGAAACCGTAAACCAACCAACACTTGGTGAACACCATCACAGACACATACACATATATATATACACTGACACACACATACACAAACACAGACACAGGCCCCTTTAGCATTACTATAACAAGTAGCTTATACAATGAGTCCGTTGCGTCGCGGAAGAAACGGATAAATTTAAAACGGTAGAAAACGAACAATTTTTAGAGCAAAGAAAAAAAAAGAAAACAAGTGAGAAGAAATAAAACAAATCGTAAGTTAATCTAGCTAAACTGGAACCAATCAGCATAGTGCAACTGAAACGAAAACGAAAAATCATTAATAACAGCAACAACAACATACTAAAGCAACAAGAATAGAAATTAATGTAACGGAAGCAAGGGGAGCGCAATGGGGTTATGGCTAGGTGACTTTTCCAGTACAGTAAACAGAGCGTGGGATAATAGATGTAGAGAGAAAAAAATCTATGCACACAAACGCACACACACACACACATAAATACACACATACACACATACAAACTCATTAAGGACACACGCGCAATCCTCCACTCACAAATCCGTGTTCCACAAATATATCAACGTGCACCCAACTCGCTACGTAAGTTCAGCCGATTCGGGTACGAAAGCACCCCCACAAACGGAGGTAAAATGTGTCGTCACTGAAACGAGAGAAAGAGATGGAGCGAGAGAGAGAAAGAGAAAAGAAAACCATGGAAAAACTACATTATAGTAAATAGAGTATCTAAAGAATCTTTACGAAAATGATCCTGAGAATTAATCACCTACAGCAAGCAAAGAAACCAAGAAACAAGCATCATAAGTAAACAACCAGACACACAAACGGAACCCTCTTTACCCCACTCGTACATACTATCACACCTTTACAGCATATAAAACCATTTAAATGATAACAGAAGGAAAAATCAAACGGTAACAAATGAGAAGATGCATATAATTTGCTGCTCGAAGGGAGAAAAGCGATCCGGCGGATATATTAAGAGGTAAATGGAAAAGCAAATGCAAAGTGAAAACTAAAAAGAAAAAAACAAAAGAACAAAAAGCTAAGAGCAGATTCCGAGACAATGGAAAGGAGTGGTGGAGAGATTAAGAAAAAAAAATAAAAAAAATATTCGAAAAACAATACCAATTTACAGTGTTTGTTTTCACTCGCTTTTAAACTTTTGATTATCACGAGTGTATTTTCTCATGCTGGATGCTGTATATTCATCATGCTTTTTATAATTAATTTGTATTTATATTATTCATGAGACTGTCTTCACTTGTAAAGCATTCGCAGTAATGCAATTATTATTCTTTTATGCTGTGAAGTGTGAATTTTTGTGACTGCTGGATTGAAATGCAAGGATGGTGTTATACTATAAGGCAATTCGTTTTGCTATTATTATTTTCTTTCAATTTCTCTATTCTCGTCAGTTGATATGGTCATTCAGTTCGGCTAACTTAACTAAACTCCTGTAATGATCTAATGAAGACATATTCCTTATATTTGTTCAAATACTTCTTCTTCTTCTTCTTCTTCTTCTTATTCTTCTTCTTCTTCTTCTTCTTCTTCTTCTTCTTCTTCTTCTTCTTCTTGGCGTAACGACCTTGTTTTTCATGCCTGCCCCGTTGAGGGCTTACGAGACTTTTTACCCTATGTGTTCGTGGATAGTCAGTCCTCTCGTACCGGGAAGGGTCCGGTCTCGGTTGGGATTCGAACCCACGCCGTCGAGGTGGCCCCCATTTGTTCAAAAAATGTTTGGAAAAATGAAATAAATGTCATTGAACTGCATGCAAAAAAAAATTGACAAAACTTATTTTCAGTAAAATGAAAACAAACTCTAGTCATTCAAAGGTGTTTTACAATAAAAAAATACGATATTTAACTCAGTTCTAACTTGTTGTTTTGTGTTTGATGAAATTTCTATTGTCCCAAACAATTTAAAAAATTTCCGTGTGCCAAATGTCGTTTGTTTTTGGCACTACACTGTGTGCGCCATTGAAACCCTGTGTGGCGACATTTGTCATGTTGATGGAAAAGGTAAACATTAGAATTCCGCGCGGTTTTATGCCGCGCAGCAACATGCAATGTGACTAGACTTCCTACAAATTAATATACGCGATGCATGTGTTTTACTAGCACCAAATTAACTTAATAAAGTGTAACAATGGCAGAGGAAAGTGAAACAACCTGTTTGCCGGCAACGAATGCGGAATCTAGAAAGATCAATGTCATCGACAAGGAAACAGTGCATAAGATCTGCTCGGGACAGGTAATCTCGGGAGAAGATGTTGTAAATCATAGCAAACCCTTGAAAGAGCTCTTCTTTCTGAAAATAGGTGGTCTTAAATTTGGCCGTGGCTGTAAAAGAGTTGGTGGAAAACTCTCTCGATGCCGGCGCAACGTTAATTGAGGTGAAACTTCGTGACCATGGCGCCGAGCTGGTGGAGGTATCTGACAATGGTAGCGGTGTGGAGGAGAAAAATTTTCAAGGATTGAGTAAGTATGCTCAGATTCGATTGCCACCGCAGTTGACCTAAGTTTATTTTCCCTTTGCTTATGTCCTTTCCAGCGGCCAAGTACCATACGTCGAAGCTGAAGGAGTTTTCCGACCTCGAGTCGATCGAAACGTTCGGCTTCAGGGGGGAAGCACTCAGTTCCCTGTGCGCCCTGTCCGATATGGTCATCACGACACGTCACTGTTCGGCGGGACACGCAACCAAACTGACGCTGAACCACGAAGGGCGAATACAAACGCAGACACCGTGCGCCCGTCCCATCGGCACGACGGTCACGCTGACCAATTTGTTTTCCACGCTACCGGTGCGCAAGAAAGAATTTCAACGGAACATCAAAAAAGAATTCCTTCGCATGTGCCAGATTCTGCAGGCGTACTGTCTCGTCTCGACCGGGGTGCGCATCATTTGTTCCAACCAAACGAGCAAAGGTGCCAAGTCGGTGATCATGAGCACCCACGGATCGTCCCGGGTACTCGACAATGTGACGGCCCTGTTCGGGCCGAAGCAAACGGCCGAACTGATGGAACTGAAGCCAGCGATCGGGAACAACGGGAAGCTGCAGGATTTGGATGCGAGCGACTTTGACGACAGCATCGCGTTGACGCAGGAGGAGGTGGACAATTTCAACCTCTCCAAGTACACCATCGAGGGTTACATCTCCAGCTGCGCCCACGGTTCCGGTCGGGGCAGCAAAGATCGACAGTTTTTCTTCATCAACTCGCGGCCCTGCGAACCGAAACAAATCAGCAAACTCGTGAACGATGCATACCACCGGTACAATGTCCACCAGCACCCGTTCGTGTATCTCAACCTGCAAATGGAGCGCTCGGAGGTGGACGTCAACTTGACCCCCGACAAGCGGCAGGTGCTGGTAAATAACGAGAAGATTCTCCTACTGGCCGTACGCAAGTCGATCAAGAAAACGTTCGGCAACGTTCCGTCGTCGTTTAAGGTGCAGAACTTGAACCTTAGCGATTCGAGTCGGTTGTTAAACATTTCCCTACCGCCGGTGAGGGATGATGATGAGGAGCAGGAGGACATGAGCATCGATGAGCAGCGGAAGGCGGGATCGGTCGACAAATGTTCGGCCGGTGATCTTCTGTTCACCTTTGAAGTACCGAAACATGTTCCCAGCGGAACGGGAGGGTTGAAGCGCAAAAGAAACTCCAACGGAGGGAATGGTTTGCAGAAGATAAAAGATTTTCTAGAGGCCTCGAGGTCAGCCGGAAACTCTGAACCGGTGGGAGATGGCGATGGTTCACAGGATGAGGATGAAATGCGTTTGCTTAAGCAACCGAAAAGTGAGACGAATCCCTACGATCTAACCATTTTAAAGGAACCTGCGTTAGAAGATGACCCGGTACAAGATGCTAAGGAGTCCGTTCGAGTGATTCGATGCACTCAAAGCGCTTCGAACGAGCTGCTTTCAATGGAAGACCCCGCGTTACCGACTGGGAAGGAATCGAATGGAACTTTCTCGCAGGAATCCGTCACCGAACTTGTGTCCCTGATGAGTTGTAAACCGGAATCATGCGAGTCTTCGCAAGAGGACATCAAAGAACCTCTCGGTGTCAAAAGAGAATCGAGTTCGGAATCGTTTCTTTCCATCGACCAGTTTGTCGCCGCCCCAGTAAAGCGCGAAGCGAACGACAAAAGTCTCGATTCGGACCTGGACCAAGGACCAACCATCGTTATCGACGATGCTCCCTCGGAGGACGATCTGGAGGTTAAAAATCGCAACCACCAACTGCTGACCATTTCTCACACCTCCCTCGAACAGCTGATCGAGCGGGAACGGAAGCTACGGGACGAAAAGAACGCCAACGACCAGCGCGCCCTCACACGGTTACGATTCAAGAGTAAAATCAATCCGGCCAGCAATCGAGCGGCAGAAAACGAGCTACAGACGGAAATCACAAAAACCGACTTCGGGGCGATGAAAGTAATCGGTCAGTTTAATCTCGGCTTCATCGTTGCCCGGCTCGGGGACGATCTGTTCATCGTCGATCAGCATGCGACCGATGAGAAGTACAACTTTGAGGACCTCCAGCGGACGACGGTGCTGCAGAACCAGCGACTCGTGGTGCCGCAACCGCTCGAGCTGACCGCTGTCAACGAGATGGTGCTGATCGACAGTTTGGACATTTTCGAGATGAATGGGTTCAAGTTCGAAATTGACGGCGCCGCCCCGACGACGCGCAAGGTGAAGCTGATTGCGAAACCGTACAGCCGGAACTGGGAGTTCGGGAAGGAGGATATCGACGAGCTGATCTTTATGCTGCAGGAAGCACCGAACACCGTATGCCGGCCTTCCCGTGTGCGGGCCATGTTTGCATCGCGTGCCTGCCGCAAGTCGGTCATGATCGGGACCGCCTTGTCTGTGAGGGAAATGGAACGGCTCCTGCGGCACATGGGGGAGATTGATCAACCTTGGGTAAGTTTACCCTAAATCCCGATCGCAGTAGCTCATTTTAATAGTTTTTATTGTGAATCATTTTTTTTAGAACTGTCCACATGGACGTCCAACGATGCGTCATTTGGTGAACCTGGCGATGATCAATCAAATTGATAACACGACAGAAGCATAAGCATAACCATTCCATTCCAATGAAGTGTAAATAAAAGTGGATCATTTTATTCTTTACCACTGTCGTGTAAAACGGTTCCTCGGTACTACACACTGATGGTACGGAAAATATTGAAACCACTGTGAGCCGTTGATAGTATCACACCCTTCAGCTGCGGGTGCCAGTGCAGTTCCTTGATTTCCTTCTGTCCCTGGTGAATGAACAGCAGCTGCGGGGGCAGATCGTTCAGGCGTGGATCATCGTTCGTGACCGCGTCCTCGACATCCTCATCCTTTTCCACGGAAAGATCCCACAGTGCGATCTGATCGTCGTCACCGCCCGATGCCAGCACGGTCGATTCCTTCGGGTGCCACTCGACGGTGGTAATGTGGTCGGTGTGGTGTTTGAACGTTGCGACTGGTGTTTTCGATTGGAACTGACGCAGGTCCCAAATGTGCAGGACTCCATCATCGCCACCTGGTGGGAAAGACGGCGGAAATTGTTAGTAGAATCAAGTGGAATAAGGCAAGAAATCGGAGTGAGAAATATCTTACCACTAGCGATCAGTGGTTCGTTCCGATTCCAGCTGATCACGTTCACGTCACTCTCGTGCACGTTCGCCGCCGTCAGCATGCACGCCTTCGAAGGGGCCGCCCGGCAGTCCCAGATGCGGATCGATTTATCCACCGAACACGACGCCAACACGTTCGGCTCGTTCGGGCTCCACTGAATGTCCTCGACCGAATCGGTGTGCCCAATCAGCGGTCGCTGATCGACGGTCCACGAACCCTTGTCGTTCGGGCGCCAAATGTGAATGTCCCGCCGGCAATCGCCCGTCGCCAGCATGCCCCGTGTCGTCGTACACCAGTCCATCGCGAAACCCTCCTTCTGGTGGCCGGAAAAGGTGAAGTCTGGCTTTATGGCCTCCCCGACCTTGTTGTCCTGGTACGTCCGGCATGCATGCTTATCTTCGACCGCCGCCAACTGCTCGTTAATGTTGTAAATGTGCACCTTGCCCATTTCGCTCCACGTGGCCACGTACTGGATGCTGTTGAACGTCGTAACCCGCAATCGGTTCACGCACCCGGCGTGCTTAATCAACGCACAGTCCAGATGCGGATCCTCCCCCATTCCGCCAACATCCTCGTCATCACTGTCCTCCTCATCCTCGTCGTCCTCGTCGTCATCGCCACTCTTGGCCTTCGACGTTCGCGTCAGGTTGGACATTTTCATCACGATCACACTGTTGACGTGGGTGCGGGCTGCCTGCGTTCCGGACACGACGAACGCGGTCATTGGGAAATCTTCCCGATCCTCACCGAGCGGATCCTGTACGACATCGAAGCTGAGGCAGGGCGCACCCGTGTGGGCCGAATGCAGCATAATGTAGGCGGACTCGTCGCAAACCAGCTCCTCCTCGGGGGATAAATTGTGTCCGGGTAAGTATACCTTCGCTTTCACCTTTTCTTCACCGGCCTCGTCCTCGTCGCTCATGTCATCATCACTCGCCGCTGCCAGGATGCAATCTTCGATGTTTTGATCCTCGGCCACTTCCCTCTTATCGTTGGCCCCCGACATTGTGGCTTGTTCTGTTGGTTTTGTAACTAATAACTGAACGGCACGACGATTATTTCACTACACGGCGAACAGTTTTCTACAGTTTGTTTGGAATCTTTCGTCGCGCCGGCTCGCAAAACACACGTGCTGTGGTTGACAGATTTCTGAACTTTTGTCGACTAGTGTTATCAATCACAATCGGGATTCAGAGCATTCGCCGACTCAATCCCTTGACGGATTCAATCCGATTGGATCCCATATGGTGCACTTGATTCAGTCGTACTTTCCTAATTTAAAAACTTTCTAATTTAGAGATTTGAGTTCCCGATCAACTTTCGTTGGAATGTTTCGAATTTCTACAGGGATTGCGTTTTTCTGAACACTATATTCTGCACTCCCATCACTACACACCAATGACCAAGGTAAGTTGAACAAGCTTCAAAGACCTTGGTCACAGTTTGAAAAAAAGACTGAAATAGCCAATTTTTTATAACTTTTTGGTGTCTATACCGATTTGTACACAAGACCTCTCAAATGTATGATCGTTTCAAGACAAACAACTTTTTACATTATAGATTTTTCAGTACTTTTGACTGTTTGTGAACTTCTCCCTCGGGGCGCTATAGTCGTACAGTGCTGCACATACATTTAACATCGCTTCACAATTTAAAATTGTTTCTTTTGAAAAACATACTTAAAAAATAAAAATTTACTGCGAACTCAATTTTTATTATACATTAAAACACAGTGAATGTATTTTGAACCGTTCAAAATTTTTCAAAACTTTTATGTTTATGTCTTTCGATCGCATCAATTTGTAATTCGTTTAAATTTTCAACAATTTTCAACTTTCAAGATATCGAAAGTTCCCCCTGTTTACCCTCACAAGCCAACATCGCTGCATATTGTCCACCCGAACGAAGACGTTTTATTTTTACTCTTCACAACAAGGATGCAATAACTGGGATTCCACTACTCGCCAGCACTTGTTTAACTAACATTTATTTATATATACATGGCTTGTTTAATGTGTTTTGTATTTTATTTTATTTCGCATCACGTTACTCTGTTGAACCAACACGTGATTCAAGTTCATGCGTTTCATTAAAAAAAAACTTAAAAAGGAAATTAACCGATAAAATATCCCATGTTGATTTTTGCTGCAAAATTTATTGAAATGAAAAATCTCCAGCTTTCGGTAATACAATACATCATAATACTTTGGTGTGGGCGTTGATACAGAACGAAATACTAGCTCGTCGGTTGATTTATAAATACTGTAATACGAAATAGTAAAGAGATTCACCGAAAGGTGCTTCCCGCTTGGGCGTCAATCACTGCCAATCGAAGTCATATGCTGGCGTTGGTATGCTCCGGAAATTCCAATAGCTCCACCAAGGTGGCATCCATCGCTGTGGATTGGCACAACGTTGCCACTGCCCTGGTAATGGTGTCCATGATGCGGCTGCTGCTGGTGATGCTGATGGAGCTGCTGCTGCTGATGGTGGTGATGATGATGATGGTGTTGCTGCAGTCCATGATGATCTTGGTGTTGCAGAAGCGATCGCGAATGTGGTCCCTGTTGGTGTTGCTGCTGCTGCTGATGATGATGTTGATGCTGGTGCTGTTGATGGTGATTATGTTGGTGATGGAGGGGCTGCTGGTTATGACAGTGGACCCCAGTGGCAGTGACGGTGCCGATCTCCATCGGATCACCAAATGTGCCATATTCGTTGACACCTTCCATGGCCGATGGTGGGCCACTGTCGGCGAATACAAGCGGCGGCTGGTGATTCGATGCCACTGCTGCGTTGCCGGTAGGCGATTGAATATCTTCCACCACCTTCCCGGCGGACGATGCCCGACCGCTGACATCCTTTTGACGAAAGTCCCGCCACTTTCCGCCATCGCCCGCGCATGCTGTGGCCTGTCCGACGGTGGCCGGCACCGTCGTCGCCGTTGCTGCGGACGCCTGGGCCTGAGGCTGTGTTTTCGTTTTACCCGTGTCGGGCGGTTGAACTTGTTGGAAAATGAACGGCCAAGCCTGCGGGTTGGAGGAAATCAGAGAAACGTGCACGAGTGAGGAAGCATCTTTTTTGAGAGGGAATCACGCCGGATTGCGAGATATAAGAAGTCTAGCTGTCCCTTTGTGACCCTACCCCGAATCACGCGCATCTGCAAGATAGAAATGCGATATTTTATTCAAAAAATCTGCAGTCTACGCTGGCCTCTGGGACCTGTATTGCGATGGGACGAATATTTAACAAAATAAACAGTTTCATGGCGGAAGTTACCGTACCCGGAAATCTTCACGTCACTTCAAGTGGGGCGGAAAACTAATGCCCTTCAGAGTTTGGGAAAACTTTCAAAATGTGACACAAAAGAAGCATTTTCGGATCTTGTGGATGATTTTGTCACATTAAATATTTAAGTATTTTTGTTATCAATTAGAAGAATACGGTTTTTGTGATTTTTTGAGATAATCATTTGAATTAAATATATTAAAATTGTATGGTTTATGAAAGGGGTTTCTTCTCAAAATATAATTTCATTGCATGGATAAGCTTAAATAACGTTTAAAATATTCAACTTTAGGTTGTTTATTTGCTAGTTTTGAGGAAAAATAGCGTAGAAGCAAAAGATCTCAGATACCAACTAGTCATAAGATCAGTTGCACGGATGGCAACAAGATAAAGAAACAAAGAAATTTTATATTTAAACCTAAACGTTATATTTAAAACATTGAGAAAATCCTGAGACCCCTCCATGAAAAGGAAAGTGGATTGATCGTAAATTTTGGTTTGTTTATCTAAGTTTGTACGACCAAGACAACACAAATGGTTTGCATTCCCTTCGTTTTCCAACAATTATCACATAAACCATCCATAATCTAAACAGCAGTAATAATTGCCCTCTTCATTCGTTCTCCAAAATGATTACCATAAACGATCATCGTCAACAATCAAATGCGTCCACTGTTCCGTCATCTCCCGAACGCCCATAATGGCTCACTTCTATCCCCGTTACGGTAACGATCGGCCAAATAGCCCATTCATGCCATCCCACCCTTTCCTGCCCTCCCTTGGAACAACGGTTGGGACTTCCTGGATTTCCTGGTCCATCCGTTGGAATTTGTTTCCGCACGCCCAGTTGTTTACATGCCAGTGGAAAGTGTTTGTTTGGATATCGCTTTTCAGCAGGCCCCGTAAACAAGCCATTTGTTAAACAATTCATCGCCTGTGAGGTCCGGGGCGATCCTCGGCGAAGGCAGCACCCAGCAATCAAGGAAGCGCCCGAAAGGATTGGGCGGCCCGTTGCCGCATTGGGGCAGGGGAAAGGATAAGAATGGGTTTCTTTTAAGTACGCAGCGGTTGTGTTGAGAATAAAGAACTACAGTAGGGAAAAAGGAACATGAAAAGAAAAATCATATGCTTCAAGACGCCTCGTTGGGATCGCTTTGGTGGAAAACCAGCCGCAATCCGTCATAAACGCGCGTCAAAGCATCAAATTTCCCGCCGGCCGTCTGCCGAGGCGAAAGTCAGATTTACATCATCTCATCATATCGCTCCGCTTCGTATCCTGTCATATATATATTCCGTTGCGATCTTGTTTTCCCTTTCCAACATTCTTTCCACTTAAACCCTCGCGGCCCGGATCCATCTTCTAGGGAGCACTCTGCGGCCACGACAACGAACCAACGATGATGATTTCCCACCTTCCACAAACATGCTCAACTTTTCTTCCTTTTTCCCTAGCCCGGCTCCCGAAGGCAACGGGATTTGAACGATGCACTTACTAATGAGTCAGCGTTCCCAGCCTCCTCTCGGGGCCGGGAAATTCATCGGTCTACCACGGGGACAGGGAAACTACGGAAGGCGTGATCCATAAAGGAAAAAATCTAACGCGTATTTGTTCATCGCTAATGACTTGTAAACATCACATTTCCTAGACGCAACGTTATAGCCGCCCTCCTATCGCTCGAAAAGTGAGGGGGAGAAGGGAGGAAAAAACGGGGAAAACTATTGGCCGAGAGACAGGGCAAAAGGCGGGCGCGCGTGAGCACGAGCAGTCCATAAGGAAATATCTTCCAACCACCGTTTCCATTCGCTGATAGGATCCACCTGGACGGACGCGATCGACGGAGCGTCGCGATCGCGCTTTGTGTGTTCGGGAAACCGGGGGTTCGGGGTGCGATCGTTATTTTCCCAGCGTTCGCTTCTAAATTTACCTCGATGGGTTTGAGAAACACCGATTTCCCGACGGGGAAAAAATCTACCTCACCAGCGCCTTTTTTTCGAGCCTTACCGTTTTCGGAGGTTGCGCCAGGTTGGTGGAAAAGTCCTCCACCGACTGCCCGTCGAGGGTGGCCACCAGGTAGGTGATGTAGTTCTTGGCCAGCCGGAGCGTGTCCAGCTTGGAGAGCTTCGTATCCGCCGGTACCCACGGGATGTTGCGCTTCAGGTTGAAGAACGCCTTCGACAGGACCCGCATCCGGGCGCGTTCGCGTGCGTTCGCTGCGTTGCGTTGTATCGGTGTTCCTGGTTTGTCGTCTACAACCAGGAACAGGACGAGAAAGGATACTTCATTATAGATAAACAACCGAAACTATTTGCAAGATCAAATACATGTACATTTGCTCAATGTTTGGTTTTATTTTTTTTTTTCTTCGTTCAATTACAGCCTTTATTAAACTGTAAATAAAAAGTTTTATTTGGAGACAATTAAGTTTAACGCTCCCAAATGTAAGTTTTCTGATCTAAGCTTTCCTAGAAATTTAATTAATCAAGAAATTGATAGCACTTGTGCGAATTGAAGACTCGTTTGAACATACTTTTTTTTTTGCTGTTGTGGTCGATAATACGAATACGAATAACAAAATAAAAACCTCAAAACATTGTACCAATGGAAAAACTTCAATCATATCACATTATTTTTTCTTTAATGTCTATTAAAAATCAATCCCATAAATCTTCCATTCACTGTAAATTATGTTGAGCCATTTAGTTTCTCCGCCACTTTTCCGATAATCTTTTATGTGATCAACGTTATGTTTCATCATTTATATTTCTTTTGCTTTGTTATCATTCAATCGAGTTCAATCAAATTCTAACAATTCATTTGTTTTCTTGTGGTTTACTGGAAAACTCTTTCTTATTTCTCAACTATATTTCGCTATTGTTCATTGTGTAGTGAATTTTACGCTTTCTGTTTTTACTATCTCCTGAGAGACAATACAATAGATTGGAATACGTGTTCTAGTTAGTACATTTTCTAAAAATATGGTGTAGACATTTAACAAAAAAAACAAGAAGCAATTGAAGGATAATCCAATCAGCACTAGTTTGATTAAATTGTCGTTCGTTTATCGTTTAGAGCTCTATATTTTAATCGAGTATATACAGTCCAATTTCTGCTATATAATTTTTGTATTCACACTGCTAAAGAAAAGATTACCATTCGAACTGAGATCATCGTCAAAACCATCCTCGAGAATATCGAACTTGGGCGAAGGGGCTTTTTTTCGTTTCGGCATTTTATCTAACAGGTTTTAAGCTTCCGCTTTCGATTGTTGCACTGTCAGAGGATGGTCAACTAACGCTCATTAATTCAGCTTCATAAACTTCACTACAAACTCATTAACGATCACTTTCAAATGTATTTGTGTATTTAAATAATTGCAACTAATTTGTATCACCACACCAACTGTTCCACGGAATTTAATATTGCATTCTAATTCACTGCACGTGAGTTTAAGACACTTGGCCCACTAAGAATACGCCACAACACATTATGATCCTATTAAAGGGTTTAGCCTAAACCCCAACCGATCGTTTAATCCACCCGTGAAAGATACTGCCATGTCAATGGGTTAGATTACACCAAAATTCCCGTGCGGCCTGCTGAAGCTTCGACTCTTGACTAGAGACGATACGCAGCTAAGTGCCGCAACGGATCGGTCTAAATTTAATCCTTATCCCGAAAGCCGGATGGGAGGAGCTACACACAGTAGGCGACAATGTACGGTTCACAGTAAACCGTCTTAGCCAATCGGAGCGCTCCGTTTGTTTTTCCGGCCCAAGTGGCTTGCGCTGCATTTGCATATGCAGTGCCTCGAGTGCATATCGTAAAACAATGTTGCTTTCTGATGAATTATACGTACTGTTGCAGGAAAGCAAAGCAAGGGCAGTAAAGTGTTACGAGCTGATCAGATAAATCTGGTACTGCAATAAAAATTGTTTACAGTACGGATTAATTATACGACATGTGTACATATTGACCGATGTTTTGGATAGTTGTAACTTCTGGTAAATAATTAGTAAACTATTCAACCGATTATTTAAGTTCACTAATTGTTAATTTTAAGTTTCCCAATTGACTTTAAATTTACAAATTTATTCTTCTAGGAAAGCCTTTTCCTCTATGGAATGCACTTGAGTGAAAAAAAAATCCTTGATGAAAAATATAAAATATGACGGTGTAACTTGTAAAAAAATTAGTACCGAACCGACTTGTCGCGTGTCATCGGGAAACGAGCTGTTAAAAATTTATGACAAATTAAGTGCAATTTATTACCTACCGTCCGCCGCCCAGAGTTCACATTTCGACCGGAAAATTCTGCTTCGTGGAAGCAAAAAAAGTGGAAAAGAAAACTCTTAAAACTGTCATACCCTCCCGGTCCATCACCTATTTGGCACCCTTCGGTCGATCCTTTCGACTGTGTGATATCCTTCCGCCCTCACTCACGCGGATCCTATTACTGGCTCTGATGCCTTTTAGGGTGAGGGTGAAGAACTTGCAAACCTCGAACACGAAGGACCTCGTGGAGAAACGGGACAGATCGAATAACATTCTCACAATTCCTCACCGAATCCCGAGCACGCCAGATCTTTTTTTTCCACTGCGGTTAATCGTTTCACGCCTTCTAGTGGGGTCAACGTGGTGGTCATAAATTACGCAACCTTCATCCCAGCCGTGATTCAGTACTTCGGGAGAAAATCTATGCCAGAGTCGTAAATCCTTCCATCGGATCGGAAGGAGAAAGTCTTTCTGGAAAACCTTTGACTAATCCAGGGTAATCACGGCAGCTCTCGACTTCGCGAGAAGCGATAAAAAGGTCCTCCACTGTTGACAGTTTACTAGCTATTAGGGAGATTTTATTTATTTATATATTCCCAGCATCCGTTGACCTTTCGGATCGAAGGGGCTTCGCAGATGGCAATCGGCATCGTACAGCTTGCCCATCACCTCGATCTGGTAGCGGCCGGTCTGGAGGTATTGGTTGGTGATCGTGCTGCCATCGGATCGCTGTACGTATGCCTGGGCGATCGGTTTCTGCAGTGTGTAGCCGTACTCGCCGCGCCGCAAGTGTCCAACGATCTCTCCATCGCGGTAGACCGCCTCCAGACCCCAGAGTGGTACCTGAAGAAATACACCGAAACGTTATGCGAAGGGTCCACTACAACACACTGGCCACCGGTGTATCGTACCTGGTCACGCAGGGTAAAGAACGCCAGCTTCCGGTTCACACCGTTGGCGAGCTGACGCTCGATCACTTCCTTGCCCTGGTACTCGCCATTCTTTCGGCACACGAACCCTAGATTAGCCTCGATCGGTGTGTCATCCGAACGGAGATCGTAACCCCACAGATGGTATCCCTTTTCGCTGCTTAGTGAGTATAGCGCTCGGTAGCCAGCATTCCGGAGGCTTTCCTTGTAACCCGCCTTCATCAGCGCATTGTACACATCGTTGCAGCTCTCCTCGGGAATGTGCAGCTCGTAGCCAAGCTCCCCGACGAAGCTGACCCGCAGCACGCGCACACTGCAGCTGTAGTGCGGGTTAATGTTGATCGTCAGAATGGTGGTCGAGTTCGGTGGCAACAGCTGATCGTTGGACAGGTCAAAGTCGGTGATCTTCTGCAGAATTTCACGGCTCTTCGGGCCCTGCAGCGACAGGACGCCGAGCTCATCCGTTTGGTCGCTTACGACGGCCCGGAACGCTTTCTCCTGAATTGCCGACAAGATGTGACACTTGGTGTGGTAGGCGGACGCACCACCCGCTACGATGTAATACCCACGACCCTGGAACATAAATACATCGGAAATGAACAACAATGATCGCTTCTTGGAAATTTCCATTCCCTTCACTCACCTTAAAAATGGGATCGTGGAGTCCTCCAAGTCCTGACTCCAGAAGGCTCACCGTGACGTCTCCTTCCACACCACCCTTCTTATTCAGCGCGCACGTGTAGATAGTTCTGAAAATTGATCAACATTGATCCCGCACCGTTAATTTCCACCGAATCACCCCATCACCCGCTTCAACTTACTTGTTCACCGGTTTATCCAAGTTGGCCGTGAAAATCCACTCCGCGGCCTCCTTCGCCTGGCTGCCGGTTAGAAATAGCTTGCAGAAATAGCTGAGATTGAACAGGGCGGCATCATGACGACACGTGAGCGCCTCTTCGCCAATCTGGAGGGACAATTAAGTTTTTAAAAATTCCCAAAAATTTAAGGGTTTTAAAAACACTACCAAGTCATGGTGCTCCGAGAATCCGAAGGTGTAGTCACCTCGAAGTGCCTCCTCGTAGTGCGTGTTGGAGTTCTTGGGGTAATCGTAGTAACCGTACCAGTCGTACGGTTGAACTACGACCGTTTCGTCGGGCAGGAAGTAACCGGGCCGTTCCCAGCCGTGCCGTTCTTCCATCACGGCGCCATACTGAATCATTTGCTGGAAATGGAATATAGCGAAATGAATAAGTGGCGAATTTATGCGACATTATTTTTAATTCATTTTAATTTAATTACTTTTAATTAAAAAATAAAGTTAGTTCTGTACCATCTGGTCTATTACTAAAAAATATCAAAATATTAAAATTGTATACCCATTGGAACGTGATACATGACTACTTGAATTCCACTACTTTCGATATTTTTGGATTGCATAATTCTGTTCAATATATTCCGATGCTTTTTACTCCACTGATGGATTTTGCCTCATTTTCTACTAATATTCCTTCAAAGCGCAATGTTGCCTAATTTGATTTTCATTATTATTGGAAAAGTTGGGTTCCTTAGAAGTTTTTCATTTTTATTGCATTTAAAATCAAGTGTTGATGCGATGAGTATGTTCCAATTTCACATAATTTTAATCAATTCGGCTTTAGAATGCTTTTAGTATTAGAGAGTTAATTTAAAGCAAGTGGATGAAGAAAGTCTGACCTACCTTATGGAACGGATCGACGGTAAAGTTTCGTCCCGCCAGCGGCTCGTCGTGGGGAAACACAATACTATAGTTCTTCGCGTACGCCTCGTGGCTCCTCTCCGTCGCCCAGTTGACCGCCTTCTTCTGCTTCGGCGTAAAGCGCCGCACGTCGTACGCGAACATGTGCCGCTCGGGCCGATCGTGGATGATCCACTGGGCCAGCTGTTCGGCACAGCCGGCGCCAAGCATCATGCCGGCCGAGTTGTAGCCGACGCTGTGAAACAGCCCGCTCACCGTCGGATCCGGTCCCATCAGCGGCTTGTGGTCGGGCGTGAACGATTCCGGCCCGCAGATCGTGCTCTTGATCCCGGCCTGTCCGAACTCGGGGCACAGCTTCACCGCGCCCTGGATGTGCGTGTCGAACACGGAGTAGTCGAGATCGTACAGCCCGAAGTGGAAGTCGCCGGGCACGCGGTTCAGCAGGATCGGGTTGTTCTCGTACCCGCCCATGCAGATCGACTTGCCCTGGATGCGGAAGTACAGCGAGAAGTCGTGGTCGCGCACGTTCGGCAGCATCTGGTGGATGCTGTCCATCGTCTCCGACACGACGTACGCGTGTTTCATCGGAATCAGCGGCAGGTAGACGCCGAGCGGTTCGATCAAATCGCGACCCCAAACGCCTGTCGCGTTCACCACCGTGTTCGTCCGGATCATACCCTTGTCGGTGACCACCCCACGCACATCCTTCATGCCGAGCAGGTTCTCCCCGGTCACGATCTGCGACACGGTGCAACCCTCAATCACCCGGCCTCCGTTTGCCGTGGCCCCTCGGGTGAGGGCGGTGCACATGTTGGCCGGATCGACCACGCCATCGCCGGGCGAGTACAGGGCACCGGTGAACGAGGCCGGATCGAGCGGTGGAAACACTTTCTGCGCCTCCTCCGGTGATAGGATGTGCGACTCGATTCCGAAGCACTTGCCGAGCGTTGCCAGTCGCCGGTACTCGTCCAACCGCTCCGGCGAGTGGGAAATAAACAGACCACCGTTGTTGATCCACCCGGAATTATGGCCCGTTTCCTCCTCGAGGTTCATCAGGACATCGCGCGTAGCGGCAAGCAGTCGGATCTCGACATCGTTCGGTCGCAGGCGCCATACTAGGCCGGCCGTGTGCCAGGTCGTACCGGCCGTCAGCTTGGACTTCTCGAGCAGAACCGCACGGACGCCCCGCTTCGCCAGCTGGTAAAGTGTGTTGCAGCCGGCCGATCCACCACCTGCGAGAATTGCGGCGGGGGAGATTCGAAAGAAGAGTGAGTGTGTTTTGAAAACAGCTTCCTGTTTATAAACAACAAGCAAAGTACAAACGACAGTAAAAACAACTTTAAAAGCACTTTCTCTTCGCTTACAAAACAATCGAATGAAGCACTTTTCACTGTAGATCCTTCCTTGTAAATTCTTCACGTACCGTATATTTGGCTGCAAAAATCATTATACACCGAAAACAATAAAAAAAAATCTGATCAAACCGACCAACGTCATTCGGAATCCTCGGATTAATGGTCCCTCGATCGAGGGTCGGTCGACGATCGGTTTTTAAGGTCACAGTGTTATCATCTTCGCTGGAGTTTCAAACCGATTTTCAAAGACGCTTCACACAGCTGCCTCCAGCAAATAAAAATAACTTTGATTAAAGTCTGTCTAGGCCCTTTGTGTGTGTGTATGTATGTATATTTGAGATAAGCGGAAGTGCTGAATTAAAAAAAAACGATGCATGTAATCTTAGTTGTACTAGATTTATGTTAGATCATTGAAAACAGCATCTACGGATGAATAGGAGATGATTGAACGACGAGACAAGCTGCTTGGATGTCTTTATGTTGTTGTAAGAAAAACATGTTTATACGTTTAAAATTTTCCGTTTACAAACACGTTTTTTGTTACTCCACCAGGACAACAACCAACTGAGGTACAGCATGAGTCTTTCAATGTAAGTATGAGCTATATTCGCTTGTTGAAGTAGAAAAGAATGAAAACACACTACGAGAGAGGCCTGTGTTTAAGAAATTTAATATTAAAGAAAATTTAATCATATATCAAATTAAATTATTGCTTACATTCAATTTGTTTAAATTGAATAAGAAACATCAAAACAATTTAAAAGTGATAAGAATTGTAACTAACACTGAGAATCGAACGTTAAAAACTGTGCCAAATTTTTTAATCTACTAATAAAGCCATACTAAATTAAATTTTCTAGAAATAAATGAAACAAAACCTCAAAAATATTTTTAAATACAGTAACTTTCATAGAGCTTTGTTGGATCCAAGTTGTGAGGTGATTTTCCCATATTGTTGTTTAACATTGCTACGAACCTATAATAACCACATCGGCGCTTTCGGGAATCGCACTTTCCGTCGAATATCGATGGCCAGCTGGTGTGACACGCCGCTCGTTGCTGAGGACGTGGCTCTTAAACTTCGAAAAGGTGTTTCTCCTTAATCGAAACATGCCGTTTGGTTCGTTGGTCGTTTAACAGTACAGGTTATTCTTTATTGAACTATCCTTGACACTTGTTGAATATGGTGTTTTAAAATTTACAACGCGTTTTTTACGATTTTTTAAAAGGTTACACCGTTCCAGTCCTACGAACCAGTTCAGCCTGTCGGATGGTTCTGCGACTGGTCTCGAGCTAACCGGATTGAACACTGAGCGCCAGCTTGGTGCGGTGGAATTGAAAAACCGATAGCCGATTGCCGTTAAATCAGCAACAAACGTGTCCGGGCCGATGTTGATAACCGTCTCTCCAGCGATTTGCATCGCAAGGAAGCGTACCAAAACAATACATCCCGCAGTAAATAGCACACGGCACGGTACGGAACGGACACAATCGTGCGCTGATTATGAGGAAGCCGTAAGCAGCTGAAAAAAAGGAAGATCGAACTCCGACCAGGGATGTCGGTTGATAATACTCCCCCCGGCGAACGGAAAAGGTTATCCCTATGGCTTTGGAATATGTTTCTTTGAAAAACAGGTATTTGTATTATTTTTTTCTATCATTTACATCACAAAAAACAGTATGGAATGCGGTGGTTACGAGACAAATGCACGACGATTTTGCTTTAAAACTATTGACGCACCCACGTACTCGAGTTCGTTCTGGCCGATCTAATACTCATCATCGTAATACTCTTCTCCGGATTGGACCGTATCGCCCGCCACTTCCTCGTAGTCCCGCTCCAGGGCGGCAAGGTCCTCGCGAGCTTCGGAGAACTCGCCCTCCTCCATGCCCTCGCCCACATACCAATGCACGAACGCACGTTTCTTGTACATCAGATCGTACTTTTGGCTCATCCGAGCCCAAGCCGTCGAGATGGACGTCGAGTTGGAGAGCATGCAGACGGCACGCTTGGGTCTGGCCAGCTCACTGCCCGGCAGCACGGACGGTGCCTGCTGGTTGATACCGATCTTGAAGCCGGTGGGACACCAATCGACGAAATTGATGTGCCGCTTGGTCTTGATTGCAGCGACCGCTTCATTCGTGTCCTTCGGCACGACGTCCCCGCGGAACAGCATACAGCACGCCATGTACTTACCCTGCCGTGGATCGCACTTTACCATCGTATTCTCGGCCGTAAAGCAAGCGTTTGTGATTTCGGCCACCGAGCTGCTCTCGTGACTCGCCTTCGAGGCGGATACAAGCGGTGCATAAGACACGAGCGGGAAGTGAACCCTCGGGTAGGGGACCAGATTCGTTTGGAACTCGTTCAGATCCACGTTCATGGTGCCTTTGAAGCGAAGCGAGGCCGTGGCCGACGACACAACTTGAGCGACCAGCGCATTCAGATCCCTATAGTTGGGTCGATCGATCTGCAGCGTCTTGGAGCAGATCTCGTAGGTCGCCTCGTTGTCCATGATGAAGCAGCAATCGGACGAGTTCATGGTGCCGTGCGTACACAGCACGGCGTTGTAAGGCTCTACAACGGCCGTCGAAATCTTCGGCGATGGGTACACCGCGAACTGGAGCTTGCACTTCTTTCCGTAGTCCATCGAGATCTGGTCCATCAGTAGTGAGGTAAACCCGGATCCGGTTCCTCCGCCGAACGAATGAAACAACAGGAAACCCTGCAACCCATCGCACTGCTCCGACAGCTTCCCCAGGGTGCCCGTGACGCGCTCGATGATCTGCTTCCCGACGGTGTAGTGGCCACGGGCGAAATTGTTCGCCGCATCCTCCTTTCCCATGATCATGTACTCCGGGTGGTACAGCTGCTTGTACGGGCTGTTCCGGATGTCGTCGATGACGGACTCCTCGAGATCGATGAAAATGGTCCGCGGCACGACGCGCCCGGAGCGTGTATCCTGGAAGAAGCCCGCCATGTTTTCCTCCATCGTCAGGTTAGGGCCCATCAGCCCATCCGGCTGGACGCCGTGCTCGGTGGTGAACAGTTGCCAGCACGCGTTCCCGATCTGGCAACCGGCCTGCCCGACCTGGATGGAAATTACTTCACGCTGGCGAACGAATAAAATAATTTCTCGTTAGAAGGAAATATTTGCCGATTCATTATCGATCTTTCTAACCATTTTCGATTACAAGGACGCACACACTACAAAAGATTTTTTTAAATCAATGCCGCCAGGCACCAAACTGACGGGAGAATTAATTAGTTATTCACACTTTATCTACTATTACTACGAAAATTACGTTTCGTTAATTGTCTGCGTGTACTTTCGATAAAAAACATTTACATTTGTTTACGCTAGTAGTGATGTAACCACGATCCTCATTCTGGTAACTCGGCTAGGACAGGATAGCTTTATTTTCCTTAAAATTTTCTATTTTCAACAATACACAATTTATTTTGTCGATAGTATAACATAATTTGCAAAGAAAGATAGGATTCAATTCAATTGCAAACACTCATGCATGATTTTTTAAATAAAACGTCATATATATTAAGATTCTTTTCACTACCATACATCCTGGAGTATTAGCCATGCCTTAGTAAACTTAATTATCCTCTAAAGGTGAAACCATCACTAACACATGCAGTCCATTGCCTCTACCAACGATATTTGATCTATCAATCGTGTAACGTCTTTTGTCGATCGAGGATCGTTTCGTCCGTCTCTACTCTACATTCTTGTCTGTGATCGTTCTGTGTAAATAAAAATGGTTGGTATTGTAGTTCTTTGTCCATGGGTGCTTTAAGCTAACGCGAGCCTCTTTTCGCTAGCGTGAAGTAATTTCCATCCAGGTCGGGCAGGCCGGTTGCCAGATCGGGAACGCGTGCTGGCAACTGTTCACCACCGAGCACGGCGTCCAACCGGATGGGCTGATGGGCCCTAACCTGACGATGGAGGAAAACATGGCGGGCTTCTTCCAGGATACACGCTCCGGGCGCGTCGTGCCGCGGACCATTTTCATCGATCTCGAGGAGTCCGTCATCGACGACATCCGGAACAGCCCGTACAAGCAGCTGTACCACCCGGAGTACATGATCATGGGAAAGGAGGATGCGGCGAACAATTTCGCCCGTGGCCACTACACCGTCGGGAAGCAGATTATCGAGCGCGTCACGGGCACCCTGCGAAAGCTGTCGGAGCAGTGCGATGGGTTGCAGGGTTTCCTGTTGTTTCATTCGTTCGGCGGAGGAACCGGATCCGGGTTTACCTCACTACTGATGGACCAGATCTCGATGGACTACGGGAAGAAGTGCAAGCTCCAGTTCGCGGTGTACCCATCGCCGAAGATTTCGACGGCCGTCGTAGAGCCTTACAACGCCGTGCTGTGTACGCACGGCACCATGAACTCGTCCGATTGTTGTTTCATCATGGACAACGAGGCGACCTACGAGATCTGCTCCAAGACGCTGCAGATCGATCGACCCAACTATAGGGATCTGAATGCGCTGGTCGCTCAAGCTGTGTCGTCGGCCACGGCCTCGCTTCGCTTCAAAGGCACCATGAACGTGGATCTGAACGAGTTCCAAACGAATCTGGTCCCCTACCCGAGGGTTCACTTCCCGCTCGTGTCTTATGCACCGCTTGTATCCGCCTCGAAGGCGAGTCACGAGAGCAGCTCGGTGGCCGAAATCACAAACGCTTGCTTTACGGCCGAGAATACGATGGTAAAGTGCGATCCACGGCAGGGTAAGTACATGGCGTGCTGTATGCTGTTCCGCGGGGACGTCGTGCCGAAGGACACGAATGAAGCGGTCGCTGCAATCAAGACCAAGCGGCACATCAATTTTGTCGATTGGTGTCCCACCGGCTTCAAGATCGGTATCAACCAGCAGGCACCGTCCGTGCTGCCGGGAAGTGAGCTGGCCAGACCCAAGCGTGCCGTCTGCATGCTCTCCAACTCGACGTCCATCTCGACGGCTTGGGCTCGGATGAGCCAAAAGTACGATCTGATGTACAAGAAACGTGCGTTCGTGCATTGGTATGTGGGCGAGGGCATGGAGGAGGGCGAGTTCTCCGAAGCTCGCGAGGACCTTGCCGCGCTGGAGCAGGATTACGAGGAAGTGGCGGGCGATACGATCCAATCCGGGGAAGAGTATGGTGACGAATATTGAAAACCTCATTGGTGTTTGTCCGAAAGATTATATACTTTTTAATAAATTTACTATTTTAAAACATTCATAGATTATTGCGTTTTTTTCTCAAATTCTCAGTAATCTGTTCGGATCCGTGTGCTTCCCCCTAATGACGGCAAATCAATCCTATTTACATACAAATCACGTTTTATTCAATAACGTTAGGCCTCCCGCGACTCGAGGTTGACCTGTAAAAAAAGGTTGCACAGAATTCAATGTAAAAATTAAAACATAGCATTAAACCTTTCCCATAGAAGATACATTTAAATAGAAAATAGAAACAAATGCATGTGCACGAAACGCGTGATCGTGGAAAAGGTTGCACATTCAAATCCATTACGTTTAAACAGTTTAAAGTAAATGTATAAAGTATTTCAATGTGTGTCCTTCCTTCCCCTGCCTTGCTAGGACAAAGATGTATGATGAAGTTTCAAGCATCCTATTCCGTAGCGCCTCATATCTGGTCTGTTATAAACTATCCCTGCTACAAGAAGAGCGTCTATGGATGCTTCCGGCGGTGGTGTTTTGAGCTCCAAAAGTAAAATGTATGTCTTGTTTTCTACCTGCTCCAATGCTCTAATGTATGTAGTCGCCGATGGCTCTTTACCCCCTCATTCCCTGTGTTTAAGGCAACGCCGATGAAACTTTGGTATCCCTCCTTTAGTAGAATAAAAAAAAAGAAAAAAAAGTTTGCCATCGCATCATTCGGTTGGATTACGATTATTCACCCCCATACATTCATAATTTGATCATGGATGCATATTTATAGACTGTTGTATGTTTTACGTTTCTCTCTGGTATCTAAAGTATTCATTTGCTTCAAAAATATGTATGTAACTTTAAACAAATCATTAATTTTTCCTAAGAAATATTCTTGGCCGTAGTTGGGTTTGGGACAATGCGACATAGGACCAATCCCATCACACATATTCTGTTACTGAAAATTGTTCTATCCTGCGCCGTGCACTCCCGCACAACATTATCGAAGGCGTGTTAAAGATTGTTTCGAAGTTTCCTTTCCTAGCTGACTCATTTTCATCGTCTTGTTGTTTGGTCAAACTATGTGTCTCCTCACTAGAACGTGTTGCTTGCACTGACACTTCCTTTCGTTTCGAATGCAGCTTAGTAGCATGTTGCGTGGAATGGACTATCACTAGTAGCTGGCATGAGCACCCACGAGCATTAATTCTTTTTCATCGTCACTTTCGCACATCAGTCGAACCATTTGGCCACTGATATTATTTAACCTTAAAATTGTACTGGTCCGATGATAGGATGCATATCTTTACTGGGTGAAGTAGAAACGGTACACGATGGTGGCAACAAGGCCTAAAATCAGCGGCACTATCCACTGTTTCAGTTGGCTGTGGAACGAAAAGCAAAGAACAAATAAGTCGTATAGCAAGACAAGGCGAGCGTTGTTTATGGAAGCAATGGCCTACTTGTCATCCTGCTGTTCGGTTTTCCAGTCCGGTTCCTTCTTGACTGGGACTTGTTTTCGCTCCGACTCGATCAGTTCGCCAACCTTGAACTTCTTCATCATCTCCCGTGCGTCACTGCTGTGGCCAACATCTTCGAACGCTTCCGTGGCTTCCTTGCCCGCTTGCTCGAGCAGGACCTCCTCACCGCCGGGGTGCTGTTTTTGGAGTTGAAGAAAGTCGTAAAACAAACAAATATAAAAATTTCATCCGATATTTCATTATATCTCCTACAAATCGCAACGTCATGGTAACATCTATTTAATCAAAAGATCTACTAGTTCATCGGTGTCAGCATTACTAACATTTTATTCCCTGTGCCCATTTTCAGACATTGCTCCACGCTGCCATTCTGGCGTATCAGCATGACAACATACCTTCCGTAATCTTATCATGGTACACGTTTACTCACAAGAGGATAGATAGAAATTTCTACCCTTTTGGGCCATCGTACACAAACCGTGCCTACGTGAGTGAGTTCAAATTGGTACATACTTAATACTAACGAATCCAGCAGATAAACGAGAATTGTATCCATAGCTTATGCAGGATTCCCCAGCTTGTGAGCTCTTGTTCCAAATGCATATTTTTCACTATTAGAAAACACTTGCACACATGCATAAGACACTTTTTGTTAATTTTCGTTTAGCGACCATTTGATATAAAAATAATTTATTCGCCCAAAACATGACCATTATGTCAGATAAGCACGATGGATCCGGTTAGGAGAGTAACTTGAGTTAATGCAAATAGCACATGTCGTACTCTTGTCTATTTCGCAAATCATATTTTTCATTATGAAACGAAATCCCAATCATGTGTAAGACGAATTTTATCCAGGTTCGACAATGCTTGACGATGTTATCCATTAGGCTCCCAGACATCGTTAGTTGCTCGGTTAGTGTTCATTAACCTTCCTAGATGATTTTGAGATATCCGCTGTTCAAGGAAAAACAAATTCGTGTGCACGCAATCTTTCGTAACTGCATGCCGTTGCTCATGTTCGAAAGTTTCCTCTGAAGGGCGCGCAAAGTACATTGGAAACGAACAGTTAAGTTAAACTAAATACTTCTAAGGTAACATACATTTCAGTAACGAGTTCAAGCAAGTTGAGGAGATGAAAAGAAATGGTCATACTTTCTGCTAGCACCGTTACAGACAGCGTCTGAAGGAATGATTGGTTTTTAATCAAAGTCTCTCTTACTGTGCCTCCATAAAATTTCACAGGCTGCGTTGGTAATTTTATGTGCCAGCGATAGTAGTGATCCGCCTTAGCCAGGAACAGTAAATATTTATAAACCACCGACTAGACGTTAACCGCACTGGCGGATTTCTTCTTCATGCTTGTCCTTTGCGATTCGTATCAACGGTGGAACGACGTGAGTTTTAAATATTTTTTTTTGCTACATACAGTTTCAAAGACATTAAAGCAATAAAACCGTGTTGCACACAAATTGACATAAAAGGGAGTATTGGGTAATAAATTCTGGTGTAAAGTAACGTACTGTCCAGCTGTGCTGGTCGCTAAATAAACATCACGCACATTCAGCTGCCCATCGGGTACGGCATCGTTGCTATGTAGCCTTGAACTTTGATCATGGAGCATGATTTGCACATATCACCGCACACATCAATGAGTAAAGATGATATGCAGAAAAAGTCGTCTCCGGTTAGCAAACGTGCTGCTGCCCATTTTCTCGCTATATCGATCATTTGTGCCTTCAGCGCTTTCGTCAACACATCTGATCAGCCTGCTCGGTTGTTTGTAATGCAAATTCCTTATCGGTTGCAGGAGAAGCAGACGAAAGTCAGCCATACACAGTATGCAGCGTTTATTACGCAACCGGCTATTTTGGGCGATTTCTCTCCGCTTCTTACTTCGTGGCTCATTTATCTGTTGAGCCCCGTGAAGCGGTGGCCATTATTTACTCGACTTACGTGCGAGCCGGAAGCTTTTCATGGCGATTAGTTTTTCACTCGTGGCACTTTCGCATGCACATGGCACAGATTGCTATGATCTCTCTAGCTATGGTGTTAATGTAATGCGTTGGAACCACAAATTTACCTCGTTCAGGAACTCCGTCACATCGTAGATGTCGTTATGAATGACGATCCACGTCGATTTGTTGGTGTTGTGCGATTTCACCTCCGCTAGCGAGTAAGTTTTCACTTCCGACATTCTGTTGTACCGATTTATGGTGCTGTACGGCGGACTGATACGATTTTAGCGATGTTTTCTGGTTCGTGTTTGCTTTTCTACTGAATCGGTCATATGGATTTCACTTGGAGTTTGCTGTTTCTTGTGCAGTGTGGCCAAAGCAGTTCCAAAACATACATGTCAGTGAAACGTTGCCAACATTGTCTTTCCAAAAAAAGATTTTATTATTTAAAATATGTTTTATGCACTGTATGAAATATTCATCATAAGTAATTGTTATCATTTAGTTGATAAATAATTTATTAGCATTTGTTTCCATAAAATAAGAAGAGAAAACATTGATGTCCGTGGCAACACTGCTGTCACAACACTCGGACGTTATTTTGTTTACAAAAATATTTCAACCTAAACCCCCCGCAAGTAAATTCGTGTTTGCAACTGAACAGTAAAACATACCATCGAAACGTTCGTCGGGAATCATCCTTCTTTCTGTATCAAAAGGCATCATGGAGCACATATTCGTTCCGTTAAATTTTGATTCCAGTTGTTATTACGACGAGGATAAACAAATTCGCTTCGATCCACCAGTTTACGAGCAACGATATTCAACAGTTTTACAATTGCTTGATTTAGACTATTGGAAACATTCTTTCAAGAAGGCAAGTTCACCGCAGCTACGATAGCATGGCTCGATGCATTGAAAAAGAATCCTTTTATTGCAGATTGTGGAATTTGGATGTGCAGAAATGAAATTCTTCAGGCTGCTACGTTCCTTAGCAGCGGTAGAGAAAATACTAGAGGTATTTGAATCCTTCAACAATATTGCATTTATTTCAATTCTTTTACAGGTCAGCGTACTTCTGGTATACTATTTCGTACCATTTTATTGCGTCTACATTTCCATTTTACGATGGAAATGTCGAGATTTTAGTCATGCAATCTATGAGTTTATTGAATCAATCTATGCACATGCAGGGGGTAGTGTTCATTTCCTTACGCCTCCAACGAGCCAAAGGGCTTACACCCATGCAATGTGATTTATTTACTGTGGTTGTATTACTTGAACCGTGGATTGTGCTCCAGAGAAAAAATATTTTAACAAAACGATATCTATGCATGCATGTTTTTCTGTTTCTAAGAATTGGGAAGCTTTTCAATCATTTCCCAAAGGGGTCATACGTCATTTTGACGTCTCCTTTTCTGTCAAAACATTTGAGAAGTGATGGGAAATGATGCAAAGTCCGGAGTTCTACGGTTCTTTTTTCGAAAGGATTCGCGAGATTCGGTTATTAAATTTGTTAAAATCATGCTTGATAATCTCTTTATCGAATAGGAGATTTAAAAGATGTCTGTGTTAACGCTTCAGTGTAAAAACTAACTTAGGTTTGCACATGAAAAAAACCGGTTGACCGCCATCCAAACAAACTGTGCTGGGTGCACCGGTCCTCGCGAATTCGCTAGGTGCAGATCGAATGTCTCGACACTACATGTGAGTGCTCAAGTTCGATTGCGGACTAAAATATGTGGATGGCGGTGTTGAAGAAAACATCACGCTTTCTGCAAAATTTAGCTTCTACTAGACGGGAATGGCTACGATAACGATAGTTCCTGTAGTAAATAGTACTTAGCATCCCGCCAGTGCCCAGTGCGAGTGGAGGAACGTTTGAGAAAGTGTTTGCGAGAAAGTGAACCAGCAGCAAGTTCTTCCCTTCTACCCACCTGCCCCTTCACCGTCGTTACGAAGAGGCCTCGCGCACGCATGAATGCGTACGCGTGTATGTGCCGATTGTGTATGAGTCTAGTGTTTCGCCGAGTGAATCTAGGCGCGTGTGTGTTGACCGTGAATTGCACACAAAGTACTATCGCTGGTGGAAGGTCCTTTCGGCTCCTCTCCGCCTCACCTCGCTGGACAACACCTGGCTGTCAAAGGCACCTCAACTTTATCTTACCGGCGCGTGCAGCGCATTCCCCCATTGGAACACCCCGTGTTCGACGACTCGATCAGTCGCTAAACCAATCGCAGTAGCCAGTTGCTGAGAAGAAAGGATAACGCCCGCTTGCATTACCTGAGGAGACGCAGAAGGCACCATGAGCGGGGAAGACTTTATTTATAGCGCCATCACTGATGATAACGTGGGTACGTTCGATTTGAACGCAATCGCCAGCAAACTCGCCAGCACGGATAAGTTGGTGCGTGAGAGCAAACAGCAGCAGGAAGAAAATGACCGGCTACGGAAGAAGATTTCGTCCTTGCGCGAAACGGCACTGGAGATAAAAAACCTATACGAGGCGGAATGCGCCAAGAGCGGCCGCATCGAGGAGCAGCTAGCGACGGCGCTAAATCAATGCCGAGAGCTGGAACAACGGTGCTCAGAGGCTGAGAACGATCGGGTAAACACCGGTCTACTGCTAAAGGAGCGGATAGCGGAGTACGATCGGCAGATAGAGACGAACGAGGCACGTTACCGGGCGATCGTATGTGACCTGGTGCACTTTTACTCCCACGACCTGCAGCAAGGGGCACAACCATGCGACAGTGCGGTCAGGTGGAAAGAGCTGAAGGTACACGCGGGGACGGCGAAAAAACTCGACCTTCCGGAAGAGGTGAGACAGTTCTTCAGTCAAAATCATCCCCCGGCACATGCGTCTTCGCGCAGCAAGCGAAAAAAGCGGCCCGATATGTGCGACCAGGAGTGTCAAACGGCCGAGGACACCGGTGAACCAAGAATGCTGCGAACCAGTGGCACAAACACCGATGTACCCTACCCGGCACCGAGGTCGGAGCCCCAGGTGGAGAAGAAAACGTTCTGTGACAAAGGCACCATGCACAGCACGATGTCCACCATCACGCGATCGACATGCACATCGGCGTTCATCAAACGGGTCGATGTAGGAGTGAATTTCCCCGAGATAACGCACAAGTCGGTGGACGAAATTTTGCGCGAGTGTGTCCCCCTGCCGCCGTTGCTGTTGTCTCCGATCGTAGAGATTCTTCCCCTGCGGAGGTCGGTGGAAATACAAACCGAAAGATCCACCGGTGAGACTGTCGTACAAAACATCGTGGAGAAACCACAGCTCGTATCCTGCAGTACAATGACCAGTTTGAAAAACATCCGCAAACGTATCGACTATCGGAAAACCGACGGTGGAGGGCCACCAGGAGGAATGGAGAGAGGAGGCTTCCAGCAGCAGTACATTAACATCGCGGAGCAGCTGTACGCGAAGAAGATCAAAAAGGAAGAGCATATGTCATCGATGACTCCTCCATCGGTCGGTTTCGGGCCGGATGACACCTTCGGTCGAATGCATCCTCATCTCTCCACCATCTGGACATTGCTGGGGGAAACGATCTTCTCGCTTATGGGAAGTCCTGGTCGGCGGTTTGACGGCCAATGCTATAGCATGATCAACGAACAGCTTGCCACCATCCGCGACATGATCGAGGCCGACGGGCGGCGTGAATCGGAGCTGATGAGTGCAATGTTCTCCAATGTCAGTGCCACTGTTGAGGCGGCCGCCGGTTACGGAAAGCAACGGGTGAGGCTTACCAGGGTGCCACCGGAGCAGGAACCACCTCCATCGCCGGTCCCACAATCTCCCGCTAGATGTTTCCCGGCGGACGACTGTAGCGCTTCTCCGGCGGGCAACTTTGCTGAACACTGTACACACGTACGGCAGGTAGACAATCTCCTCTCCCCGGCGGTGGTGGAGGAAACCGAGGCCGTCAATGTTCCTCCTCCCGCCCCGACGATCGGTGCATCCTGTTCAACGAGGCAAACCAAAGACATCAGTAAAGCGGTCAGCGCTTCAACAACACCAAACACCACCGCCACACCACAGACCAACGGTCAGTCCTTCAACGCTAACGTACAATTGGTGGACGAAATGGAAACAAACGGTAAGTAGATGTTATTCAGTTGTGGCCCCGCTTCGTCCTTGCCCTTGGTTGTAGATGCAATTAGCTACATGCTATTGGAAAAAGTGTTTCCAAACACATTCATTCAGTAAAATTGATTAAATTATTTCTCCTCTTTTCGCAGCATATTTAAATAAATTTGACAGCACTGATAAGGGTTGTCTGTTAGGTATCAGGAATTACTAAACCCAGGGATTACTTAACGCAACGATATCGAATCGATATCGCCACCGTCATTTTTTTCGCGCCAGATAAATTGTAAAGGATTTTATTCAGTAGGTAAATGTGTCGGAAAGATCAGTTTCAGTTAGATTGGGCACAAGTTTGATTTGATTTTTATAGACGCAGATTATTCTAGCAATTTAAACATATTGTAGTTTAAGGATTTCCTGATTTCATTACCTTCCCTTTTTGCCCTTTTCATAGAAGCATGTAAACTCCTATATTCCTTATGTTTCAAATTCCGGTGGAAGTAAATTTACATAAAAAGTGGTAAAAGATAACATATTTAAAATTTTATCTTTAAACTTTTTGAACATTTTCATACTTATTTTAGTTGAATTTCGATTTTTTTTTTTCAACAAATAATAGGAACACTTTATTCAATAATTTTGATCTTTATTTTTGGGCAGAAAACAAACCAGACATCGTGAACACATTCGACAAAAATTTAGTAGGGTTTTTAGTATGAAACACTAACATTTTCTTACGGGCCGGATAAAATCGGTTGACTTGCCGGATTTGGCAAGCGGGCCGGGGCGGAAATTTGCCGACCCCTGCATAAGGCAATAACCTTTTCAGCGCCAAATCTGTTGAATTGCTGTAGCGCAAAGATGAGAAATAATTTGTATAATTGCAAAAAATTGTCGCGCATCCTGTACCGTATTCAAAATAAATTTGAAAAAGTATATGTGATACGCAAAAAGTAATGGATAAACAATGGCAATTCATTCATTCCGTTGTTGTGATCTTAATAGTGGGGCCAACAGTTTACGTTTTAAATATGAAAATAATATTAATTTTAATGATTTTCCTTTGCTATTCCAGTAGCTCCAAGCACAGACGATGTCGACTCGTTAGAGATTAAACGTTCCGAAGCAGCAAGCAAACCAGTTTCTAAAATGATGGACGAAGAAAACGATCGGATAGCAGAAGAGTTGCGCCAAATGGAGGAAGGTGAAGATGACACCAGACATCCATCAAACACGACGGGAGACTCTAGTGGCACCTGTGTTTTAGCTGCCCCAATTGCATCATTACCTGAGGAGAGTCCGGTGGAGAGGCTGCTTATAGCTGGTTCGACAATAATAAGCCCCACAACGGAGAGGATAGGGTTATCATCACTTGGCTTGGCCCCTACTCCTACAGAGCCCCGGCCTTCGACACCGCCGAGGACAGCTGAAGCGAACACGAGTACCGCCACGTTCGTATCGCCGATCAAGGTGAAGGAAACGAATGATCTGGTGAAGGATCAGTTCAAAACCCCCACTCAACCACCGATCAGTAAGCGGAAGCTGCGCATTCGTCGCTCGGGCGAACCACCCGCGGCCCTACCTCCTTCCTATAGTCCGAAGCGGCCGCGTCTCGATTCTCCTTCCGAGTCGGCAAGCCCATCCCCCCCTTCTGCTGCCAGTGGCCGGATATCACCCACCACCGAGTTCCTGCTGGAGGACGATTGGGATACAAAGTTTTCCTCCATCAAGGCGGCCATGTTTTCGGCGATCGAGAGTCCGTCGTACCGGCCACTTTCACCCATTGCGGATCGGATCGACTTAGACGAAGAAAACGACGGCGAGGGCATTGTTGTAGAAGGCGTGGATTTAGAACTAGAAGAAGAAGAAAATGGTGCACAGCAGGAAGAAAAGGAACTCCCTAAGGAACGGGAAGCAGAAGGTGGTCCACTAGTCGAAGCAGAATCGGTTGAGATTGTGCCTACAATTGAGAGGATAGAAGATGGTAAAGCTGATTCTGGCAAAGGAACCGAGGAGGTCGCGATGAAGAAGGATAGTAAAGTAGATGAAAGTTTGCCAATGGACAATCACAATTCCACGGGAAGTTCGCCATCACCGGAATGTACCGTAGTAGCAACTCGAGCAGTTGCCAATGATCCTGTAACGGCGGGAGAGGCGAAGGCCGAAGAACCATCTGCACTTGATGAAAAGACTTCCAAAGAAAGCGATAAAATCGTTGAAAAAGAACCGACTGCAGATGTCAAAGAGAAGCTCGAGAATGTGCAGGATATTGCTAAAATGAGTGAGTTAGAATCGCCTGCGAGCCCCGATTGGGATTCACCAATGTCACCGCCGGCGCACGAAACCGGCATCGATACCCCGATCATCTCCACGACCTCATCTACCTCCACGTCGGAATCGGTGTACTGTTTGGATTCTCCTCTATCGCCACCTCCCGCCGCAAGCCCTGTCGATATTGACACGTCCGTACCCCCACCGAGGGTGATACCGCTCGATCACGTGCATCTCCATCATTGCAAGCAACAAGCGCGCGGTCCGCTCGATCAAGCGATCGAATGTTACAAGATCGAGCGAAGGTCTGAGGTGGTGAATGCGCACGCCGGACGATTGAACGCCGAGGAGCAGAGCTCTATGCAGCAGCTAACGGAAGCGTTTAAGCGCTACGTAAAGTCCCCGTGGACCGAGGCGGCCGTGGCCGAAGCGGTCGGCAAGGTGGTGGCGATCAGTCAGGATGGGCGAATGATCGCACGGGGCTTGCTCGAAACCTCTCTCTCGCATCACGGAGATCTCCTCGTCAATCTCGAGTGCTCACCACCGGCCCCGCCCATACCGGTTACGCAGCAGAAGCTGGTTCTTCTTGTGCGCCACCTCACGCCCCACCTTACCCACGAACCATTCGATCGGGTGATGATGCGCGAACTCGATCGGCGCGTGTTTCAGCTGAAGGCGGCCGAATCGTCGGGCGTACCGATGCTGCCGGGCCTGATCGCACTCACCTTCCTGTACATTGGGCTGGAAGATAGCAAGCCACCGACGGTGGTGCCCTGGCATCGGACCTACTCGGTGCGGTTGTACCTGTTCAAGTGCCTGTACTACTTCGGCTACAAGTGTCTCCCGTTGGTGTACTACGTGCTGCGGGCTTTCCCGTTCGCCCTGCCGAAGAAGG
The DNA here is from genome assembly GCF_943734765.1 of Anopheles ziemanni. Taxonomy (NCBI): domain Eukaryota; kingdom Metazoa; phylum Arthropoda; class Insecta; order Diptera; family Culicidae; genus Anopheles; species Anopheles ziemanni. The sequence goes on from NC_080705.1 coordinate 79,577,691, forward strand.
GCAGCCCGAACTATGACAACGCGGACGCAATGATCAGCACGATACGAACGATTCTCATGAACACCAACTACAACGAGTCGGCGAACGGAGGAGGAGGAGGAGGCGGAGGAGGAGGCGGCAACGACTTGGGACTGTACAAAAAGCGTGAACTGTTCGCACTCCTCACGTACCACTACGGCTATCAGCCGGGCAGCCCGACCTACGACGAGCTGGTAGTGAACCTGATCGAAAAGATTCGCGCCAACCGGCTCCGGAACGTGCCGCACGCGTTAATCCTGGTGGCAAAGCGGAAGGGCTACGAGTGGGCCCGCCAGAACATCATCCAAAAACGGCTCTACCCGCTACTGAACGACTACCTCAAGCTATTGGATCTGATGAACAGCAGCGGCGGTACAGCGGCAGTTCCTGCTACTGCCGGTTGTCCGGCGGATCTGGCCGGGCTGGACGAACGTATCGTCGCCTGCATCTTCACGATTTCGTCCATCATGAAGACGCACCCGCCGCAGGAGGACGTCTCGGGCGTGATGCAGATCTTCACCACCATCGTGCAGCTCGCCCGAGGGAACCAGAAAATCCAGGAGGAGGCGATCGCCGGTCTGCTCAAGTTCAGTCGCTTCGGCCATGCGGACATTTTCGAGCGTATCAGACACTGGCAGCCGACGTACCCGGTTAGCGACCGGGTGAGGCTCATGCTGGCCACGTTGGTGCATCGGAAAAATTTACCGTTCTGGAAGCAGCTCATTCAAAGGAAGATCGTTTGAAATGGCGCCCAGGTTGAGATTAGCGTGAGAGGGAGCGGGTACGGTAGTCGTAGGTTTAGTAGGGCTTTGAACCGATCCTCTCCGCATGGCCGCAGTAGTTCGATAACGTGTGGACCATGTCGAACCAATTGTACAGCAAGGTTTCGTTGAAATAATTCAATGATAAATAGTATATTCTCTACATTTCTCTAGTTTTCCTTCCCCCCAGCGAAGTTTTATTTAGGTGAACTTTGTTGAGAAAAAGCAATTCCCCCGATAGGTCCTCCATGTTCCCCATATACCCTCCGATCAACATTAAATATTGCTCTGTGATTTTTTGGTTGCATAGAAAAACGCGTATCCTTTTGATTAAGAACAATCGATAGTCTACTGTTGTTTCGGATGCTTTTACACCCCACATGTGTGTGTGTCTCTCTCTTTTTCTTTTTCTCCTGCCCCTCCCTCGCGCTGGCTCACCCAGCCCTGGTCAATTAAGACCTCCTTGTTGTACAGTGCAATGCAGCAGAAGCCAGTATGATTGTGGAAAATAAAGCTAATATTTTATTTGAATTGTACATTGACTCTGGACTTTAGGTTTCGTTTGTTTTTAGATTTTCCAAACCGAAATGAGCTATCCAAATGTGGTATCAAATGTGGTTTATGAGTGGGTTTATGTAGAGGAAAGTGTGGTAAGATGCCCCGGTGGGGTAAAATGCACCGGCATTTTACACATGATTAATTATCAATGTTCAATCAAGCAAATTTCTTGACATCCTTTCCGATCGTGTTTTTCGCATTCTTTAGATCGATATCGACGAGAGACTTCTGAATCAAAGTCGGAATATGGTAAAGCCACTGCTTGTAGACTACGTGACGCCATCGGAAAACCCGTTTACCGTAGAAGTTTGGCGTGGGGACATTTCCATTGGACACGAATGTCTCGAGGGAACGGATGTGGTCATTGGTATTGAAATGTAAGTTTGAATAGTTTGTTTGCTTGTATGCAGTAGACGTTTCACAGTCTTCTTATCGATCATGACAACTCTTTTTTTGTTTGTTTCGGCTCTAGCATCGAACACCTTCACCAGCCGGTGCTTGACAAGGTGCCGGAAAACGTGTTCGGCTTCATCAAACCAAAGGTTGCTCTCTTCTCCACACCGAACGCCGAATACAACGTCCTTTTCGATGGGTTGCTGGAGAACGGTTTCCGGCACGATGATCACAAGTTCGAATGGACCCGTGCACAGTTCGAGACATGGGCAGGCACGATCTGCCAGCGGTATCCGGACTATGACGTGAAGTACTTCGGTATCGGTGCGGCACCGGCCGGTTCTGAAGCGATCGGTTGCGTCAGCCAGCTGGCAGTGTTTGTGCGCAAAGATTTCTTAAGCAGCCTTCCGGATCCACCGACGAAAGAACCGCCCTCGGCCGCTACGGCGAGCAGGCAAACGGATGAACCGCAGGCTGGTGAACCTTCGAAGCGCACGTGTTGGTTCAATCCGGAAATAGGTGAAGTAATGACGGATCCACCACCGAACGACAACGACGACGACGGCGACGATGGCGACGATCCCGAAGGCCCCGTATTCCACGGACCTCCCGGTGGGGGGGCAATGGACGAAGGTTGGCGTATGAACGACGATCTGGATGTTGACGACCAGCAGTGGAGCAGTGGAGAGGAACAGCAGGAAGACGACATTGGTGGAGCGCACCACTTTGACATGTATATTCCCGAGGATGAGGAGGTCCGCGCGACGCGCACCCGAAACGATAGCGGAAACTTTGAGGAAGAAGAAGAACCACAAACCGGAGATTACTGGTTGGTCCATCGGGAAGAGTATCCGGTGGCGGCACCGGATGATCGAACAGCCGAACAGCGCCTGCGGGATGATGTCCTGTACCAGGTGCGGCGATTGCGGAACTTTGGGGAGGATTTTCTCGACCCCGAGCACGATCAGTATCTCATCCCACTGTACGCCGTGCGGAACTGCATGGGTGCCGAGCAGGTCACGATCGAGCAGCTGCGACGTATCCTCCCGGCCGAGGGTTATCGTATCAACGCGGACGATATGGTTTGCCTACCGATGGAATATTCTTCCGACGACGATGTGGACGATTGTGCCGAGTACGATATAGACGATCCATGCGAGCAGCAGCAGGGTTGGGAGGAGGAAGATAAAGGAGCCAACGGGTGTCCAAATCGGGCCGTGCAAGGGTTGAGCTTGGCCGAGGATGACGCGACGTGGGATTGAAGCAAACTGATCTTTTATTGTTTGTGTATATTGAATTACACCACTTGTGTCAATTATTGATCTTTTTTTTACTTTGTTTAGTTTGATAATATTCGATAATTGTCACGCGCTCAAAGAATTATGTAACGACAAGCGGTTCGTTTCACGATGTACATTATGACTGAAATAAACGCATGTTTGCGAAAATGAAAGAGATTGTTTGGAATGTTCCCCTGTTATCGCAAACGGTTGCACAATCTCTCGAAAATGCAATCCGATGTACGGAAGTACAGTAATTGCAAGTAGGCAAGCATTAGCTTGCAAAAATCTATCAATCATATCGGCGACAATATATGCGATTGATAAGGCTCGTTCAAATGCAAAAAAGGTCCACTATTAAAGGAGCTGATTTTAGACGGGATCTTATCAGTCCAATTTGAGGTGTAAGACCGTACGTAGCGTAACTTCGTTCACCTTTTTCTCTCTAGTGATGAATCGTTGGGTTGGCAAGGTGGCCGTCGTAACCGGCTCGAGCTCCGGGATCGGTGCAGCGATCGCCAAGGATCTGGCCAAGGCCGGTCTGATCACCGTCGGTTTGGCGAGACGTGTCGAGCGGGTCGAGGCGCTGAAGAAAGACATTCCGGCTCAAGCGGCCGGAAGATTGCATGCGCTAAAGTGCGACGTTTCGAGTGAGGCCGACATTGAGGCCACCTTCAAGCAGATCGAGAAAACATTCGGTGGCGTCGACGTGCTGGTCAATAACGCCGGTATTGCGCGCTCGAGCAATCTGCTCGACCAGGGTAACGCGGCCGATTTGCGGGCGACGCTGGACACGAACGTCACCGGACTGGTGCTCTGCAGTCAGGCGGCGTACCGTTCGATGATTGCCCGATCGGTGGATGGCCATATTATTCACATCAACAGCGTCGCCGGTCACGGGATACCGAAAATTCCGAAGATGAATATTTATCCGGCATCCAAGTATGCCGTCACCGCCATCACGGAAACCATGCGCCAGGAGTTGCGTGACGCTGGAACGAAGATTAAAGTAACGGTAAGTTGACGGAGGCGGAAGTACATGCGTCTTAAATATGTATTTTAATTTTTACACGTATTTCGACTTCCTTTTCGCAGAGTGTCAGCCCAGGAGGAGTGCAGACGGAAATTCTGGGTCCGCTAGAGATTCCACAAGGCATGCCGGTGCTGGATCCAGAGGATATTTCACAGGCCGTTCTGTATGCATTGAGTACGGGACCAAGTGTGCAAGTGCATGAGATTATCATCAAACCAATTGGCGAAATGCATTAGCAAAGCATACTTCTTCATAGAAGTGTATCTTTAAAACAATAAAACATTCAATGTAAAACATCTATTTTATTAGCAGATCAAAAGAGTGTAAACTGTCTTTTTTATCATATCACGTACAAAAGGATGATAGTGCATAAATTAATGTGAGCTATCTTGTAGCTTCTTCTTTCCTACTTTCTACTACTTCCTACTCATTTGCGATCAACGATAATGGTTCTCGTTCGGGTCATGGTTTGAAATAAAATCCATGCAATGAATAACGCTAATGTCATCTCAGTTCTGATTCAGTGTCCTACAAAGTGTGTGAATAAGTGATTGACATAATGGAGGATAAAACGATATTGATTAGAATTTCTAGTGATTCAATTAAACAATCGATAAAGATTGTTACAATAGCTAGACAATCAAATTCGAATCTAATTGCGTTGCCTATCAGTTGAAGACGGTTGTCATATGTCCGATACGATGTACTGTTCAGCGATGGGAAGAAATCATCACTAGAAACATTAAGGCTAAATTGCTCTATCGCAATGTTTGCACTGAATGAATCCATTCAAATCATCCCCCGTCCGGTCATCGATATCTTACGGTATCCACTCACCTGTTCAAGAACCATGACAGTGGGAAGGTTCACGACCAACGGTGGTTCTAAAATAATCACTTATTGACATAGAACGTGTGGTACCAACATTAATCAAAGCTAATGTTTGTTGAATACAACATTCCGCCTAACAAATCGCTGAATGCATTGGAGGCCATGGGCGAGCAACTTGTGCACGAATACAATATCGCATTTCGTGTTATAACACCTATAGTCTATTTTACCGTGAGCGTTTTGGGCAGCCACGTTGGGTAAGGTTACAAAGTCTCGTAAATAATTTATTAGTTTTATAATTTTATCGTTTTTTAATCAAACAAGAAAGCATATCCAAACTAGATTGACCCAAGCTAGGCCCCTCAAACCTCACACGAAACAAAATGTGCGTGCATTTATCTGGCATTGCATGCAGGCCATGCCGACACGATCCTGATGCCCAGGATCGTCTTAAAAGGAGGCCGCATCGGTACTAACCGTATCAGTTTCGCTCGAAGTGTGCTTCCGTTACCATCACAACGCTTATAAGTCCAAGTTTTTGGAACCTCTGGTTGCCGTTCACTACAGTACACCTTTCTGAAAGAGATGGATCGTTGGGTTGGCAAGGTGGCCGTTGTAACCGGCTCGAGCTCCGGGATCGGTGCAGCGATCGCGAAGGATCTGGCAAAGGCTGGCATGATCACCGTGGGTTTGGCGAGACGTGTAGAACGAATTGAGGCGCTCAAGAACGAACTTCCGGCTGATGCAGCTAAGAGACTGCATGCATTCAAGTGTGACGTTTCGAGTGAGGCAGACATTGATGCCACCTTTAAGCTGATCGAGGAAAAATTCGGTGGCGTCGACGTGTTGGTCAATAGCGCCGGTACTGTGCGTTCAAACAATTTGCTCGACCATGGTACCGCGGCTGATCTGCGGGCGACGCTGGACATTAACGTTACCGGACTGGTGCTCTGCAGTCAGTGGGCATACAAGTCGATGGTAGCCCGATCCTTCGATGGACACATTGTGCACATCAACAGTATCGGCGGCCACCTGGTACCAAACCTCCCGAAGTTTAACATCTATACCGCGTCCAAGCATGCGGTCACTGCCATTACGGAAACCATGCGCCAGGAGTTGCGTGACGCTGGGACGAAGATCAAAGTGACGGTGAGATGAGAAGATGGCAGATTTGGAAGATCTTTTACATAATAACACAAGTTGTTTTGGAACTTACAGAGCATCAGCCCGGGAATAGTGGAGACGGATATCTTAGAACCGCTTGAAGGCATCGCGGGAATGCCTATGCTGCAATCCGAGGACATTTCACAGGCAGTGCTCTTCGCGATCGGTACTCCACCGCGTGTGCAAGTGCATGAGATCATCATCCGTCCGGTCGGAGAGCTGTTCTAGTGATGTCAACATTATAAAATTTGATATATTTTTCCTGCAAAAATAAATGTTTAACAGTTTAAACAAATTGAACTCTGATTCTCATTTCTTTCTATACTTACTTCTATTGCCTCCTAATTTCGCTGGTTTTGTCTATGGAACTGCATATTGTTTATATGTTTATGGCTGTGTTGACAATAACATTACCTAATTTAATATTTGTATTACCCTTATATATTTCTATCTTAATCATTGTTCATTTTTACTGCAATATGTTTAACTGCATCAAATTGTATGCAAAACATGCGTACATAGGCTTCAGGTTTCATTCAAATAATGCAATTGGCCACGTGTTTGGCAGAAAAACGGTGTATCGTTGTTAGCAAAACGATTGTGCTTTTAGATAAATCAAATCAGTTTTCCCTTTAAATACTGGTCATATGACTAAATCTTTTTGCAAAAACTGCCATCGCCTTGGAAACCATGCGGCAGGAGTTGGTCGCAACTGAAACGAAGATTAAAGTAATGGCAAGTTTAGGATCCAACTTTAAGGCTATTTTGCAAACGTTCCCTAAATTCACTAAACGGTAACTGTTAAACGCGTTGCTCAAAGAACTAGCATAACCAATGTCGAAAGGTTTTGAGTTTTCGATTTCGATAAATTTTCGATTAATTGACTTTTTCTTTCACTTCCTACAGAGTGTAAGCCCCGGCGGAGTGTAGAGAAAAATTCTGGGGCCATTGGATATTCCACTAGACAAAGTTGAGCGCTTTTCACATGCCTATTGTATTATAGTTTGCATTAAGTTTTGTGCATGTGTTGCACCATACCGATGTCATCTTTTTGCTTAACAGGTATAAATATTGAAGGGATCAACATAGAATTGGAAACATCGTAGGAAGCTTCAAACTAATGATCGATTCTGTGTGTTAGATAATCGAGCGATAAAACTTCTTGTGGTAGTAGGAAAATCAAATCAAAATCGCATCGTGCATGCGATAAAACGTGCGATATATTATATGATGAAGTCCAGCTGATTCAACACGCGTGAGCCATCACTATAAATAGCACTGCAACCGCTCTATCGCAATGAATCCATTCAAATCATCCCCTTTCTGGCTACCGACGTGTCACGTTACGTCCCGTCATCCACTTGGCCGTTTCAAAGGAAAGACACACGGCCGGTTCTAAAACAATCACTTATCAACATGGATTGTGCGGTACCAACATGCATCAAAGCTAATGTTTGTTGAATTAAACCCACCGCCTATCAAATCTGTAAATGCGTGAGAGGTCATTGGCGAGCATCTTGTGGAAGCTGAATTATTAGACAAATTTTGCCACACCCCACACAACGCCACATAACGCTGGACAAATGTAATACTGCATTCCAAGGTGCTAGTCCATGTTACTGCGAGCGTTATATGCAAGCACGTTGGGTAATGTTAAAGAATGTCATAAATAATTGATCAATTTTATTAATTTTCGTTCCTTGATCACTTCATTAACATGAGAGCATATCTATAACCGATACAAGTTTATTGGAGGAAGCTTAGGAATTGTATAGTATTTAAAATAAAGCGATGAATAACATCATTCAAAGCTGTTGGTGAAGAATTGCTCATGTTTGTGCTCAGTTGCTTGCGAATGAAGCACTCTTTTGGGATCCTTCTGGATAAACTCAACAAGCGTTCGAAAACAAAAAAAAAATTAACATATAATAGGCTAAATTTCATTAGTAATGTTAGACATTGTCTTTACACGTACAAAAGTTCATTAGTTTTGTAGAAACATTTTATTTTACGTATATTTTTTGTTTACATTAATTTCACCGCAACTTTCCATAGTTCCAAGCTAATCCCCACTAAACTTCACACGAAACAAAACGTGTGTGCGCTAATCTCGTACTTTGCAAGTCATGCCGACGCGATCCTGATGCCAAAGATCGTCTAAAAAGGAAGCTGCTTCAGTACGCGTCGTATCAGTTTCGCTCGAAGTGTGCTTCCGTTACCATCGCGACGCTTATACTTGAAAGTCCAATTTGTTCGATCCTCTGGTTGCCGTTGACTACAGTACACCTTTTTACTAGTGATGGATCGTTGGGTTGGCAAAGTGGCCGTTGTAACCGGCTCGAGCTCCGGAATCGGTGCAGCGATCGCAAAGGATCTGGCCAAGGCCGGCATGATCACCGTGGGTTTGGCGAGACGTGTGGAACGAATTGAGGCGCTCAAGAAAGAGCTTCCGACTGATGCGGCCGCGAGACTGCATGCAATCAAGTGTGACGTTTCGAGTGAGGCCGACATTGATGCCACCTTTAAGCTGATCGAGGAAAAATTCGGTGGAGTCGACGTGCTGGTGAACAACGCCGGTATAGTGCGGCCTAGTAATCTAATCGAGCAGGGTAATTCGGCCGATTTGCGGGCCGTGTTGGACACGAACGTCACCGGACTCGTGCTCTGCAGTCAGTGGGCATACAAGTCGATGGTGGCCCGCTCCGTTGGTGGACACATTGTGCACATTAACAGTTACGCCGGCCACGTGGTACCAAACTTCCCCAAGTTTAGCATCTATCCCGCGTCCAAGCATGCGGTCACAGCGATTACGGAAACCATGCGCCAGGAGCTGCGAGCCGCTGGGACGAAGATCAAAGTGACGGTGAGATGAGTCGATGGCAGATTTGAGAGATGAAATTTTGCACATGAAATTTTTATAATGTACGTTGTTTTTGAACTTACAGAGTATCAGCCCGGGAGTAGTGGAGACGGAAATCTTAGAACCGCTTGCGGTAACCCTGGAAATGCCCATGCTGCAATCCGAAGACATTTCACAGGCAGTGCTCTACGCGATCGGTACTCCACCGCATGTGCAGGTGCATGAGATCATCATCCATCCGGTCGGAGAGCTATTCTAGTGTTATTAATATCAATAAATTTGATATATTTTTCCAGGGAAAATAAATGTTTAACTGTTTAAACAAATAGAACTACAACTCGCATTTCTTTCTATACCTATTTTCATTCCCTCCGAATTTCACTGGTTTGTCCATGGAACTGCATAATTTTGATATGTTTATGACTGTGTTGACAAAACTATCAAATTTAATATGCGACCCAATATAAGGATGTAAGCCTTCAGATTTAATGAAAATTTTGCTATCGACCACGTGTTTAGCAGGAAAACGTTGGATCATTTTTAGTAAATCAGTAGTGCTTTTAGATAAATCAAATCAGCTTTGCAAAAGCTGCCATTGCCTTGGAAACCATGCGCTAGAAGTTGGTCGAAACTGAAACGAAGATTAAAGTAACGGCAAGTTGAAGCAACTTCAAGGCTGTTTTGCAAACGTTGCCCCAAATCACTAAACGATAACTGCGAAACACGTCGCTCGAAAAAGTAGCATAATCACTGTCGAAGGGTTTTAGTTACTTTTCCAAGCAGGTACCCATCGAAATTGCTATCTTTTTGAATGGACTTTTTGCTTTTAGGACAACCAAAATGTCAACTCTGGAGGAGTGTAAAAGAAAGACATATTTTTACTTAACAAGTATATTGTAAATATTTAGGTGATTAACATAATCGAGGTAAAAATGGTATTGAAAAGAAATTCGAGTAATTTTATACGAGTTGCTGAATGAACATGTTTTTGGTTTTTTTTTTTGAAAACGTCGTATGAAACTTCAAACTAATGATCGATTCTATCTGTTAGGTAATCGAGCGATAAAACTTCTTGTGGTATTAGGAAAATCAAATCAAAATCGCATCGGGCTACCGATCAGTGATAGACGGTTGTAACGTGCCCGATATGATATGATACTGTCCAGCTGATTCAAAACGCGTGAGCCATCACTGTAAATAGCACTGTAACCGCTCTATCACAATGTTCGTACCGAATCCATCCATATCATCCCCTTTCTGGCCACCGACGTGTCACGTTACGCCCCGTCATCCACTTGGCCCTTTCAAAAGGAAGGCACACGACCGACGCCGGTTCTAAAACAATCACTTATCAACACGGAACGCGCGACACCACCATCAAGCAAAGCTTATGTTTACCTAATACAATACACTGCCGCACAAAACTGTGAATGCGTGAGCAACCATGGGCGAGCATCTTGTGGAAGCGGAATTATTAGACAAATTTTGCCTCACCCCACACAACGCCAAAGAAGGCTGGACGAATATAATTCCGCATTCCAAGGTGCTAGTCTATGTTACCGCGAGCGTTATGCGCAGGCACGGTGGATAAGATGGCAGCAACTCATTAATAATTTATTAATTTTCAATTTTTTATCAATTCATTCCTATGAGAAAAAAAAGTAACCTACCTAAATGATGAAATCTTGAATCTATAGGTTTTAATTTGATGAAATTATTTGACAAAAACCCACGTCTAAATTTGATGTGATCATGGTACATTTCGCCGAAAGTTGTTCGAATAATGTCCCACTGTGATTCCATGGGTAATTTTTTTTGTTTGGCTCAAAATCAATTGGTTTTTGATGGATCTAAGCTGCTTACAAAGTTCTAAATGTGTGCGTTACTCCGATATTGTGCAAGTCATCCCAGATGCTGATGTCAAGGATAGTCTAAAAAGGGGTCCGCATCGGTACGCGCCGTATCAGTTTCTCTCGAAGTGTGCTACCGTTATCATCTAGGTGCTAATATTTGAAAATTGAAGTTGTATAAGCTTCTGGTTGGCGTAGACTATCGTAGCCCTTTTTCTAACAGTGATGGAACGTTGGGTTGGCAAAGTGGCCGTCGTGACCGGCTCGAGCTCCGGGATCGGTGCAGCGATCGCAAAGGATCTGGCCAAGGCCGGCATGATCACCGTGGGTTTGGCGAGACGTGTAGAACGAATTGAGGCGCTCAAGAAAGAGCTTCCGGCTGATGCGGCCGCGAGGCTGCATCCAATCAAGTGTGACGTTTCGAGCGAGGCCGACATTGATGCCACCTTCAAGCAGATCGAGGAAAAATTCGGTGGCGTCGACGTGTTGGTCAATAACGCTGGTATTGTGCGTTCGAACAATTTGCTCGATCAGGGCAACGCAGCCGATCTGCGAGCCGTGCTGGACACGAACGTCACCGGACTGGTACTCTGCAGTCAGTGGGCGTACAAATCGATGATGGCCCGCTCCGTCGATGGACACATTGTGCACATTAACAGTATCGCCGGCCACGGAGTACCAAACTTCCCGAAGCTTAGCATTTATCCCGCGTCCAAACATGCAGTTACAGCGATTACGGAAACCATGCGCCAGGAGCTGCGAGCCGCTGGAACGAAGATCAAAGTGACGGTAGGATTAATTCTTGGCATATTCTGAGGATTTTTCTATTCATCCATCTATTGTAACCTTAACTTGCGTTGTTCTGGATCTTACAGAGCATCAGCCCGGGAGCAGTGAAGACGGAAATCTTAGAACCACTTGAAGGCATCGCGGAAATGCCTATGCTGCAATCCGAGGACATTTCACAGGCAGTTCTCTACGCGATCGGTACTCCTCCGCGTGTGCAGGTGCACGAGATCATGATTAAACCGGTCGGAGAACAATTTTAGCACTTAGCTCATGCAATTCTGTACATGTAAATTGAAAATAATAAAGTTATAATGGTTGTACTTTGGAATAGTAAGTGCAAAACAAATGAATTGAATTCGTTGTTTCTTTGTTTTTAAATTTTCCCTCCTAAATATGTGTACTTATCTTTCCTACTTCATATTTTACTAGTTTCTAAATACTGCATATATTGAGTTAGTAAAAAACTGAGCGGAAACGGCTTTAATTTGCTGAGTAATATACTTTTAACTATTTTTAAATTTTGACGCAATATTCTTTCCTGGTTACAACGATCGGATGAGAAATTTAAAAATGATCACAAGTAGTATAAAACTGAAAACTGTTGTATGCAAGCCTGCGTACAACATTGCCTTCAACTTTCTTGCAAGATATTGCAATCGACCACGTGTTTGGTAGAAAAACGTTACATCGTTCAAAAGTTGTGTAATTTTAGCATAATTAGGTTAACTTTGCATTTAAATACTAGTTGCATTATTGAAGAATTTGACAAAAAATAGCAAAACAAAATCAGTTACAGTTGAGTGCTACAGAAATGTTGCCCATGCAAAAGGCATCCACCAAAAACAATACGGCTAACCTTGAACAATTTCTCCATATGCTTCCGGTACTAACTACCAGTACCGGAACATGTCTCCGTGGGTACTTTTCTGATGCAATCAAGCATGATGGAAGCGGCCGGTACGATTGATACACACCCCGCAACTCCACAGAAGTCTGAACAGGGGGTTTAATTGACATCACGCATTGGCGAGTGAATATCAAGGTGACTAACTGTTCCCTCAGAACGTGTGACATCTTTGGAAGGATGTAGTTGCAGAAACGATGATTTGAACCTAATTCTGATGAGAGGTTTAATTTCAACTATCTTTTACTAGCGTTATTGAGAACCGTCATTTCAAAGAAGTAATTCGTATAATTTGGAGCGTTTGATTTGAGTCATCATGATGACAGTGCACTGTACAAGTTCAAACTAATATATTCACTTCTACGTTGATCTTCAAAGCAGTTGAATTCCATCTGACTCACCAACCCTTCCGAGTATCCATCGAGGGTCAAGTAATTCTCCAGAGCAAACGGTTCCAAGAAGATGTGTTCTCATCTAATTAAATCAATCTTGCCCCCTGGAGGATGTGTTACCGGATGATTCTGTTCAATCGCCCAATCGATTGATTACGATTTAAATTGATTTTGATCCACAAGCTGGACTGTGATTGATGTACGTTTTGATAGAGAGATAGTAAATATTACGAAGGCGAACTTTTACGCTCGGGTGCTTTCAATTTTGATCTGAAATTTTGTTGACTTTACACAATGCGAACTGTCGCGAATTGCAATGTCACTGCAACCTGGTTTTACGTGGATCAGCATGGTTTCCTAGGCAACGCCTCTTCTCGTCCATTAGCGTTGTCGTTCATACCCACACAGAAATTCACGGCGACAGCATCGACTAAACACAAATAATGATGGCAATAAAAATGGTGCCCTTCCCGGGACCTCGGCGTGCCTTTCTTCAATCAATTGCTCGATCGACGGCCACCATAAGGAATTCGCTTCCAATTGTATGATTGCACCGTTCCCGCTGCAACTCCCCGGTGCATTCGGTTCGGTAGCAAATCAAAACATCTGCTGGTGGCCGTACAGAGGCGCCTGCAGATTCACTCCAATCTGTCCGAAACGGATGAGGGTCCTCGGTTGGTGCTTGTGTTTGTGTTCGCTCGTATATGTTTAGGTGAACAGTGTGGATTGTTCCAGCGCAACAAGGATATCGGTTGGATGGAACTGCATTCGAATGCACCTGGATGGGAGCACGTCGAAAGGACAAACCGACGACGCAACATTGTGTCAACCGGAGAGGAAGGTCATTGCGTAACCCTAGGTAATAATAAAAAAAAATACGAGGATCAGAACACGGTATCTTTGGTAAGCCTGGGTGGATTTTTACGCCAGCATTGAAAACCAGCTGCTCCGAGGGAAAGATACCGAAAAGTATGTAAATTGGTCCCATCGGATTGTGCTTTTTGCGGTGGTTTGACTTTAATGTTTCATTGTATTGAAATAGTAGGTTTGTTTTTGCTTTGTATGTCCCGTTAACCTACCTTTGTGATGGGTTTGGCTTCGCATCCTGAAAGTAGTTGGACTCGGATTATGCCATTTTGCTCCAAAAATCGTGGCACACCTAGTAATCCTAGGGCAACTTGTAAGCTGTTTCCGGCTTTGGAAGTTCCCATTTTTCCGCTTCTCCTCCTTCTCCTCTTACTGTGCTAATCATAACGATCGGAACCACCCATATATCCCTCGCCAATACACCCATATCGAATGTTCCAATTTGTCGAGCATTGGTCGTCCATCCGTTTTCGCAAACCGAAACCGTCGCCAATTGACCAAGAAGGTATCTGGCCGGCGCGGGATTTTATCGTCCAAGCGTACGCTTATTTGCTTTGTACTCTTCTTCCAAACGCCCGGGACACACGCCCGAGTTGCACTTTTCAACCCCCCGGGGGTAGGGCGTTTGTGTCAACAGATGTAGCCTGTCATGTTAACACTTTGCATCGTGTGGGCTGCGGCCATTCGTGGATGATAAATTGTTTTCGCGGCACTCAACCCACAAAGTGAAAAATGACGTTTTTATTCTAATTCTTACGTAATACGCAAAATTTTGTATCTTTGGTGTTGCTCGGAATTTATTATCTAAAACACAACATCAATGAATAAATTATTACACACGTTAAAACTTAGTCTAGCTAAAAACGATACCGTCCTGGCCAACGGTCGAGGAGCAAAAAGGATGAGTGCTCATGGGAGCTTTCCGGGAAGCCGGCGCACACATCAACAAGATGACAATTGCGTGTCGTCTGTGAGTGGCAATTGGCGCTATACACACACAGGCTCCCAACACAAAAATATTTGAAAATTGATTTGAGCACATTTTTTTCTAGGTTATATCTCACTCAAAGTTAATTTTTCTCCAAGAACATTTAGTTTAACTTAATTATTTAAAATTGGTCATTTAGTCTTTTCTTATAATTGAAAAATTTTAATTTTAAAGTTTGCCAAATTTTCAATTACACTTCGTCTTAATCATAAATAAAACGGCATGAAAAGCAGGTTAAATAAGTTGCTTTGATAAATTAAAATTTTCCAAGTTGGGATTGATAAAATAAATGCTAAAATACAATTGTTTTAAACGTGACACAAGTTATATTAAGTTAGTTCTAGTTTACACCTGCAGAACAATGGTTTAAGCGTTTCTACCTGTTGAATGAAAAAGAATTACAAAATGATACTAACTTTACACAAAATTCCCTCCGAAGAACTTCAGATTCGAGCAAGTCCGTTACTGTCCCGTTGTACGCGCAACATAATTTCCTATCCTATCTATCCTGGTTTGGTTCACCTTCACTGAGCAGCGACTATGGAGCCCGGCAATCATCGGGGATAGGGTTCCGACAGCTTGAACGGTGCGATGTCCGCGCAAAACAGTCCAAAGCGCTACGCTTCATTGGTCGAGAACAAACGGACGTACGTTTTTTTCCTTTTTTTTCTTCCCTTCAAACCGAACCGGTCACATCCGGAAACTGTCCGGACGGTTGTGCCGGTGGACTGGGAACACCGCCACCTGAAGTTAAACTCCTCGACGAGTTTTAATGGCCGAGGTCAAGAACTTTCCTCCGTGTTCCCGCGATTTAAAAAAAACCGTTGCCCGGGCGTGAAACTATTCGCTCGAGCAATCGGACGTCAGTCTGGGCAGAGGATGGCACCGTCCTATGGGTACCATGGACGAGGTCCGATCGGTTCTCATAGTAGACGTGCAAAAATGTCGATTTCTATTACCTTTTCCGATGCGTGAGGTTGAGTTAAATCGATCGCTTCTTCTTCAACACCGATTTTCTTTAATTTATTAATAGTATAGTATTTTTATTGTGTTCAGCAAATCACTTTACCAAAGTGTTTCTCTAATTCCTATTCTTCTCAATGATGTGAACGCACCAATTACATTACGTTCAGACAGATTCGTTTTCCAAAACTACAAATTTAAAATCACCATCTGCAGGAAATTGGAACAAACCGTTAAAGGCCAAGGCAATTTAAATGCAGATTATGTCGAAAACGGAGTCGAAACAAATGGTGCAAAGTGTAATGCCTTCGAGGACGAGGAAAAAGAATGCTTTATGAGAAAAGAAAAAAGTTCAGCGTGTCTATCGTTTGGAGAGCCTCGAACGAAAGAATCACATTTCGCTCCGTTGGATGAAGAAAGTGTCCGACCTCTCTAGTTCGTTCGAACGTTTGAGGTTGAGGATATCGGGCCTTACCCTCCTTAGCACTCCAGGATGAATCTGATCCTCGCGTAGGAATGCCTAATAATTTGAATCCCGCCGCTTTACGGGGAGCTTTATCCGTTCCTTTATATTTCGTGAAAGTTTTTCTTCTCTTCAATTTTTTCCCGTTTCTTTCTTTTGTCGACCGAATTGTCTGTGTGTATGTTGGCTACGTTATCCTAGGGATGGCTTACCATAGAAGGGAAAGGAAGGGCAAGCCAAAGGCCATTATAGTTTCACTTGTGTGCGTACGTCTGCCTATCCCGTCTCATTTTGTCCCTATTCCCTTCCCCTGCGCTACACTACAGCATTGTGCCTGACGAGATGTTCGTTACACGCATTTGAATTACATTTCCACGGAAGAAAGCCCAAATAGTTTGGTCTGCATTTTCCATGGCGGGACGAGAGAAAAGTTTCCTCCCGATAATCGTAGTTTGTTTCTTGTCCTTTACGAAAGAGCTAGCAAGGGTCGCCCAAGTAGGACGGAACGTTACACGGACGCCAGATAGTATCAGTTATGGTATTTAGAGGTAAACGTGCTGCATGAATCGAACTATTTTGACCCTTTTTCCTAGGACAAACCTGCGTCCTTGGAGGCGAGCGGTAGTTAGGGGATGAAATTCCTTCCCTGTCTAAACAGAAACTGGTTTACTTTTATCACACGTTTGTTGGTAGTTTAAATCGAATACAAATTAAGGAATTTTTATCACAGTGTTGAGATGACTTATTGAAGCAAAAACCAAACTGAAAAATTATGAAATTATCGTAATTTACTTTAAGATTCCCTGTAAACACTACCACACCAAATTTACTCGTGAATTAAACCCGTTTTTGAAGAGTTTCAAAAACGTTCACATAGTTCAAAAAGTTTGGTAAAAAATGTGTTGTTTTCAAAAAGATATTGAATAAAAAATAAAATAGTAGTAATATTAAACCAGAATGCAAAAATCATACCACTATCGCTAAATGCTCTTTCAGCACTAATTATTTTATTTGTTTTTTATGTTTAAGTGCATTGCGAGAAATGAAAGCATGTGAAATAGTTTTTTAAATATTTGTTTCCCTCACGCTAGTTGTTCTGATCGTTTATGTTCTCGCGCTCGCTTTTCTCGTCATTCTGTCGCACTCGCACAGCGCTTGCTTTTTGTCCCTTCTTTTCGTCCTCCGCCCTTTGCCCAACGCTGCCCTTAACGAATATTTCGTTTGCTCTCCTTCTCTTTCGAACCTGCCGGTTTCGAATTCTGTCGATATGTAGCTGTCAACGCTCTTCTTTCGTTCTGATCGGAAACGATGGAGACGCCACACGCACACATCCTGACGTTGGTTTTTCCTGCATCAAACGGTTGGGAGAGAGTGAGAGAGACCATGGGAGGGAGTAAGAAAGAAACACAAAAACAGCGGTGTGCGAGAAGAAGACAGAATCCCGCATAACGACTCCAACAGACGCGAGTACCGGCAGCATAGCATCTCGCGAGCATTATTTTTCCCCCTCGCTGCCGAGCATTGGCGTCATGTCGCTTCAGTTTATGTTCGAACGCGCCAGCATACGGTGTGTGCAGTCGTAGGAAGTGGACGTACCGAACAAAGTAAGAGCCGCAGTGCTTGGTTGGTGCTTGGATCGTTTTTCGCAGGACGGAAATTTTTCCCAAAACCATCCGTCGCAGGAAGAAAGGAAGCAGAAGCCGTACGCATAGGTGGCGTTGAGTTTTTGTTCGTCCCTTTTCGCGAAGGAAGAGTGTTGAATTGGTGTGTAGCTACTGTTTGTGTGCGTGTGATTTGGCTGGCAAGGAAGCCGCGCGTATGTGAAGCCTTTTTTTCATTTCCCTCGAGCGAACGGGAAAAGTAAACGAGGGGTAGCAGAAAGCGGAGAAGAATAAAAAGGATCGCTGCCAGAAACCGGCCTAAACAGCTTGATTTTCGACGCAACGCCCTTCCCCCGTTTGGTTGTGTTGGAAGTTTATTTGTTCCTTCTTTCCTGCACTTCTTTACACACAAACAAAAGAGGTGTGAAGGAAGGATATACACAGTGAAGCGGGCATCCTTAGCAGGAACGGCGAAGCAAGAAAGAGGGAGAGAGAGAAAACGAAAATTTTACCGAAGCCAAGCAAAGGATATTCAGAGGAAGGAAAGAATTGAATTGCAGAGAAACCAAGCAACGTTCTGCTCTTAGAAACCGTGTGCTAAGAAATGTAGGCGCTTAGAGAATACGAAAAAAGAATAAGCAATTTGTGCCATAGCAACGCAGTAACCGTGGCCAGGAAAACTTCAAAGATATACAGAGAAAGTAAAAAAACAACGAACCATCGAAAGAAAACTATCAAACATGCAAGTGTGAGTGGATGCATCCTGCAAAGTGGTGTGATTTTCTACACATCATATCATGTGCCAGGAAAACTCCTGCTTCGCTCGTTGTTGTTAGTTTGTTGGTGCGAACGAAAACAAATAAAGTGCCTTCAGTTGCCATAAAACACGGAAAACTACTTCGGAGTAAATTTCCCGGAAAAACCATTCCGTCCGTGCGGGACGGAAAATGTGATTCATCGCCTCTCCGAACGCGCACCCCGTACAACGCAAGTGAAAATAGTTACTGTGCGCGTGTGTGCCCTGGGTGGGTTGGAAAATTGCAATGTTTTGCGAACTGTGTTATCCGTTTGAAGTGTTTATGTACAACATCTAAATCATGTTTTGTTTTTAAATTTATTTTTTTAAATTGAATATCTTTTTTGAGTGTTCAATCATTCATGAATAATTTTGTTTTGCCCCATTTCTAGTTGCTGAAGGTTAGGAAAAGAAGACGAGTGTACGTGAAAATAATAGTGTTCTTGTGAATTTTACAAACAACGAACAAGAGAAAAGGAACGGACGTTAGCCAGCTGCCGTTCGTATCGGAATATTGCATTGGAAAAGTGCCGCAGATTACAATCTTGACTTCCCGGGGGGTGGTTTTCGTGTTCTAAATAAAGCAGGAAAAACAAGCCTGAAACCGACTTGCAGGGAAATAAAATATCCATTCGGTAAGTACGAGTAAGAAACGCACAGTTTTTCAAAGCCAAATTTCCTCCTCCCACCCTACATTTGGCCAAGAGAGTTGCTGAATATTCAACAGCTTTTATCGCCATCGTATTCCCCCATAATACTGTCCACGCGCTTTTCCGGGCTGTTCCCTCGTCGCCGGCGAAAATGCGAGCAACAGAAACATGGCGGAGGACCGGCGGGAAAATTGCATTTATCGATCGACACGGTCGGTGTTGCGCGTGTGTTCGTAGCTTGTGCGTTTTCCCGACGTGTTTTCCCGTGCCAAAGGGGCGACCTGTTTGCGAACCGAGAAACGTGTTAACAGATTTCTATATTTAATGATGCATCGATGCACTTTTCGATGATTACCGTCTCTAGCCACCCTTCCTAATCCTACCCTTAGGATGTTGTTTACGTTTCTGTGTGTGTTGGTAAATGTAAACGAAATATTACTGACCGTTCTGAGCAGGGCGATATAAGGGTGAGTTTATTGCAAATCACTTACTCTCGGATCAGTGTGTCGAGAAAAACTCATCGGAAAATCCACATTTTGGTAATCAGTTCTCGGCATCAACACACACAAATACATATACAAAGAGTGTGGCTGCGAACTAGAGTGGTCAGTGCAAATATTGTCGCTGGTTCGCAGTTTTCCCCATCGGTGGAATCAACGATGGAAAAGCCCTGCCTTGCCGAAATTGATCTCCGATAGTGGTCGGGTTTTATCGTCCTTTGTCGTGCAATAAACAGCCAGTGCCGTAATCCTGTCGCCGGCAATTTTATCGTCACTATTTCCATCACCAATACTAGTATACTGAAAACAAACCCAAGTAGTTTGTGTATCCTTCCTTTCGGGTTACTGAAAACATAAACTAGGAATTATAGCACACACCTCATTATTTATGGATTGTCAGGAAACGCTGCGAAAAATTTAGTAGAGATCTTGTTGTACATTGTGCAAAACATTGGTGAAATATGTAGCACATCGTAAAAAATGTTTGCAGATGTAAATAAAGTTTTAAAAAAGATAGAAGACGGTCCATAGAAACACATCTAGGAGGCTTTACCAACACACAAATACAGCCGCGATACGGTTTACCTATACACAAAAGACTAAGAGGGAAGAAAAAAAAGGACATCTTGAAGAGCAAGAGAAGATGCCTCTCCTCTGCACGCCATCCTTTCGGGACGTCGAGTTGTTTGGGAAGTTGGCAATCGTAAATGTTCAAGCTGACGGTCGTCGATCCTTCTCTCGTCCCAGTTTTTAGAGTTCTCTTCTGGTACAATCTTCAATCGAAACACCTTTTGTAGAAACTTTTCAAAAAGCACGTCAGGATAAAACAGCGGCGGGGATGGTAGCGCCATCGCGCGTGCACACTTTTCCCGTGTGCGTATGTGCGTGATGATGGTGGCCGTTCTTTTTCATTTTTGACAGCTGCTTTGCAGCTCCTTGCGACGATGCAATATTCATATTTTGCGGACATTACCTTCGTTGCGGACTCCCGAATGTACCAAATAAATAAATTTTGCGTTGCCAAGGCCATTTTTCATTTAACTTGTTTATGCGGGTTGTTTTTTTGATGTTATTTTTCAGCCAAAAAAAAACAAGTACATTTATTCAAAGGAAAACAATCCAAACCCAGAAATTTGAAATTTTTTGTAGACTTAAGGAACTGATGCAATAGTTTGGATAAAGTTCCGAAGGCAAATAAAACCAACCAGCTGCCAAGGATTCGTTGAAGTATACCGGTCAAATATATTTTTCAACAAAACACTCAAATTGAACGATATGTTTTTGAAACATTATATTTGCTTCTTAATGTGTTAACTCCAAATGGTTGGCCTATTTTGCGGGTACAACGGTTTAAACAATAAATTTTCAAGTCGTACTGATTACCCTTGACAACATTTCGTCTTTATGAAGATTTGCTGAAGTAAATAGAATAAAAAACCCGGAGGACGTTATATACCTCAGGAACTTCCCTGCCGGTTAATTATAACTTTCCTTTTTTTAATTCTACCTGCAAAATTAGGAAAGTACCTTCCGCCGTTTGCAGAACCTCCATTTGCACCGAAGAGAAGTGAAACCGAAGTGAGCCAACAGTATAATATTTCTTGCCAGTTGTACCTGGCCTTAAATAAAGCGGATCTTTTACGTGGATTTAGAATTTATTGCTTGGCAGTGGGTTCTAGCAGTGTATATTTATTACCCTGAAACAGGCTAAGCTAACGGAGAATACTATCCATCGCGTGCAGTTAAATAATTCAGGTAAAGGTCCTCAACAAAAGTTTTTAAGCAAAGAACCATAAACGGCTTTTATTTGAGAGTTAATGGTTTTCAGTTTTAAAAATAATTATACTGTAAATAATTTGGCTTGTAGATTAAAATCGATGGTAAAAACATGTGTTTCGAACTAAATAATATCTTTTACTGAAATTTTCAACATAGGATTGAAAAATGGTTTTACCAAATCAAAAATGTACATATTTATCGTAGTCATGAGGGGTATTTAATTTGTTCCAAAGACATTGTCATGACATGGGAAAATTCAAACAGTGGGTGCAACACCACCAAATCCTCTTTTGCCAGTGCATAATTGATCAATTTGCCCCGTCACGATTTCCTCGAGTGCCGTTGAACGGCAGTACGTTCCTATCCAGGACGACGATACGATTTCAATCTTAACACCTCCCTTAATCGACTGCTGCTACTACCGTCGTTCGGGGGAAAACCCGTTGATGAGGTTGCACTTTTTTTTCTCCCACTGGTCCCCCACTATTTTCCCACCCCACACGGGGGCGTGGGTGGTTCGTTATGGTTTCGTTGTCATAGGAAAAACCTAGACGCCACACTTTACAAGGGGTTGGAAAACGAAACGCGAGTTAATAACACACATACTCACGGAAGAACGGTTGCATGGCGGCCTCGACTACAATGCCATGCCAGCATAAAGAACGCTTGGTAGGAAGCATTTAAAAAAATGCATTACCATCACCAGGCTTGCATATGCACGGGTTTAAAGCGTTGTGAAAAATGAGCCACAGGACTTCGCAGGCCAGATAGAAGGCCGGAGGGACACCGTATCGTTGAGCTGAATGGAATGGATGACAAGAATTAATTGGAAAACCTTGCAAGGAGCGGAGGGCCGTTGCGTATCGCTGTCAGCTTCGGTGAGGAACTGGCCGCGGGACTGGTGGTGGTGGTTGGTGCTGGACGGAAAAAGTCCTTTGCCCGGGATGCCGTATGCATGCAGTGCAATACTAGGTTTGAATTTGGGTTGTGCGCGCGACGTCTTCGGCTGTTCGGGGGCTCCTTTTTTCACTTCACCCATTTCCCGCTTTCCACCACCAGAGAGGGTCACGGGTTTCGGCGATTGGGTCGAGCCCCGGCCAGATAGCGGAATCGGGGTGGGAATATCCTTTCCGGTAGGTGTATGTGTGTATGTGTGTTTTTGGCCTTTTTTTCCCTCGCTCCGCTGACAACACACACGCTGAGTTCCATGGTTCATTGGACGAACAATTTGCGTCCCCTTTCGCGGACGGTTTCGGTTTTCCATCGAACGGACCGAGTATATGGCGCCCTCTCTTCCATTTCAGATCGAAGTCGAAAAACCGTTCGTCCGTTCGTCAGCACCCTTTTTTTTATTGTCCTTTCAGGAACCAAGAGAACGTTATACCATTCGAATCGAACCGAACGACTCGACACCATTGCGTGGTAGAATTGTATAGGTTTTTTTTTCTTTCCTATTTCAATCCTTACCGCTACCATGGGGTCGAATCAGGATGCATTCCCGGTGCGGTATACAGCAGTTCCGAGGGGTGAGTTTTCCCGTCTACGGTGAAGACTTTGGCATGGAATTAGCTAGCGTTGGGTCGTACGCTTTGGCTAATAAATACTTCCATTATTGGACTTGGAATAGGACTGGGAATGGGAGAACAGGGAAAGGGGAAACGACTATTTTCCCAAGCGATGGAAAAGTTTAAACATTGCATTTCACACGATACAGCTAGGACGAGCGTGTTTCAATTGTGGTTAATCGTGATGTTTGTTTTTCTCGTTAGAGTTTAAATATTTTATGTTTATACACTCATTTAAGAAAGAGTTACTTTAATGCTCTAAGATGGATGTTTTTATTGCTTGCAGCTCAAAGAATCGGTCGTTCCTCAAGAAGAAACAATGTAGCGCAAGTATCATCTTAGTCCCTGGCTAGTCACTTTTGTCCGTTATTATCACTTACACCTAACATTCTAACTCCTCTCAGTACTCTCCAACCGTTCCTATCCCTTCCCCAAGAAACGCCATCGGCTGTAAATCTCTTGAGACAAGTCTGGAGTGGAGGGGAAAGAAGTCAATGACGTATTCGATTACATTAATGACTGGTTGGATTTTTCCTTTTCGAAACACTCCCGCAGGTTCGCCGAACGCTCACGTAGCGCAATTCGTTGTGAAACACGGTACGTTGCGACGGAACGGAATCCCTGCTAGGATTCGGTTGATTAGTCCGCCCAGCGGTCGGAGCGGTTTCTCGGGTCAGTTTCATGCAGGTACGAATCATCTTCACCGGCTCCAACTGTCCATCCCTCCCGGGGGCACGGATGGTCATTCCATTTTTCTTCTCGAACTAAATATTTAACGAGCACAGGCCCCAAGGGCCCAACTGTTTTTTGGTCTGCTCTGGCTGCCTTTAAGGCAGCTAGCGTCTTCGAGACTACCTGCAGAATCTCCCGCCGTCAAAACCGAAGGGTCAAAGATTCTTGCGTTTTGGGGCACCTGGAGAGAAACTTCTTACACTCTCCTGCGTGCGGTTGTTACCCCCAACTTCGGACTAATTTCGACGCCTCTTTTTCGGACATCTTCGGACGCTCTACAATGTAGCGAAGCGGCCAAAATTACGCAATGATGGATAGCTGCGGGCAAAAACAAAACCAAAACCAACCCTCAACTTTAACCGGCAAGACGGTTCCTTAAGGAAAGAGAGTAGCGAGTTTCGGGGTTTCAATATTCGCCTGGTTTTTTTGTGAGGCAGCATTCGTATGATTCATGGCCAGGACGTCAGGAATATTAAAAGGTCGTTTACGAGGAGGAGAAAACAGTTTTGCAATTTGTTTGGAAAAGGGAGAGAGTTTCTATTTAACGGTCGACACATTTTTCTTTGTCGAGTGGATAAGGGTTTAGAGGAACTTACATTCATATAAATTACAAATGCCCGGCAACCAGGAGAAATGGAGGAGCTTAACACCAACTTTACGACGCCCAATGATCGCTGTCCTCTCGCCCTCGGGGTGTTGATCTCTCTAATCGAATCCGGATAATGCCTTCATAATAGGGTGGGTTTTCATTGGCCTGAGGAACACACTTGACCTGGGATGACTGATCCGATCGGTGTTTTGAGTCGGATGTTGAAAGAAGCTATGAATCATCAGTTAAATTCTCGCAAGTAGATGGCTTCCACGAAGTCGTCAAAACGACTCGGCGCTCCTAATAGTGACGACGCGACCTCAAGTCAGGGATCGAACTCCAGTGGAGATCTACGATCCCTGGATGTTTGCTTCTTTCTTCTGGCGCGTCATATTTTTGGAGTCTAACGATGCTCCCGTTCGATAAAAGTCATTTAAACCAATAATCGTAAAATATAGGTCCAAGAGTGGAGTGAACGGAAAACAACGGAGAAGGAACAGGGCCAGGTCCCAGGCAGCTCGTGCCGAATATAGTTTGCCCAATCGTAGTTTGAGAGTATTTACAGGGTGCTTATCCTCTGCCACGAGTCGAGTAGGATCGATAATCTGTCATCGAGTGAGCTCATAATGCCGTAAAATTAATCATTCCTATTGGAATCCGTCCAGCAGTTTTTCATATCGCCCTCCTTGGGCTTTCCTCGGTATCGCATTCACAATTCCACTGTGTTGGGGAAGATGATGATCTGGCTAGTTTGGTCTGGAGAATTGGAGCAGCATCAGCATCAGCATCATCGGGGTTCGAGCATTCTAATTGGCCGGGTTAACTAACCCGTAGCTGTTGGATGCAACTGTAGTTCGCCGTTGGATGTGTTATTGAACCCGATACCTCCCCCGGAACATAATTGGACGATCGATTCCGGGAAGCTGAAAGCTATGATGCTACGCGTTTCTTGAGCCACGAGGAAGCAGCATCGAGTGGCATCAAAAGCGGTACTACCGTAAGGTTAAGTTTCCAATCCGCGATAGATAGAGTCCGTGGTGGACTTCACGGGAAGCCATCTGCGGGCCGGTGATCGATCCCCCACCAGGGCAGACGGTCGTAGACCTTTAGGTCAGAGCTATCAGAAGATTCTGATTAGATTGGAAGATATATATTCCGCTTCAAACGGTTTCTTCGCGCGAGCGTATCCATGTCTTCACCTTAGCCATTTCGCTGATATCTACAGTTTGTATACCGACGCGACGGAACTCTGGTGTTCAGCGGGTCCTCTAGTTTTAAAGGCCACCACAATATGCCCCGGAGCGGCTTGCAGATGCGATAAAGTTAGCTCGTTCGTTCATCTGAACCCGTTCTGCGAACTTCAGTTGCCCATAGCGAATGGTGACCAAGAGGTGGATTGTCTAGCGGGATAGCTAGGAATGGCACGCCCGGGGGCGGGGGGGGGGGGGGGGGGTGGGGGGGGGGGGGGAATGAAATGTTAACCCTCGGGGCACCCATTCCTGGTTGTTCAGATTGTGGCTTTTGTGTGTCCGTTTTTGGCGTGGTGTTAGCGGAAACTAAAAGCATTCAAGAAACAAGGAAGCAAAATCGTGCCGTAACCAACAATCCCTTTTTTACTGTGTGGACCCGATGTCGGAAACAAGGGACCAAACACAAGACGACTGGAGGGTTTGGTGGAAGCACACGAGGTAGATACAACATCATGCCCTAGACCCTGGCGATGTTAAGCGTGCTCTGGTGAGTGGAACTGAAGTGAACCGTACCGATGCTTGGAGGTGCCGACGTGAATAACCGATTCCGGGCGGGAATTCGACGACGATACCCCAGCACGCCATTACTATTGTATAGTAACGAAAACTCATTTGAAATCCTAACCTAATTCATCGTCCACCGTCCTTCCGCTCTTGCCCTTGCTCCGGTGATGATCATGATCTAGTTTGGAGCTGTTCTCTGTTCTCTTCAGTTCAGCGGACTGATCGGTTTGTAACACGTCCGGATTCCCTGCTGCTCTGGCGTAGTTTGTGCGCTTGCGATTAAAGTTCACCGCCCGGGAGCGCTTACGTGTGTGTGTGTGAAGGCGTGCGAAGGAGTTACGGCGAGGTGGAAGGCGAGGGAAGGGATCGATTGTTCCGTCGTCATTCGAGTGGCACTAAAGGCCCTTTTTGGCGGTAGAATGGAACGCGCAATCTCCGGTGGCCTCCGGTGGCGGATGGCAATGGAAGCGCGCGGTCCGTGTTCCGTGTTGTACCGAATTGTAGCAACATTCTGGTTTTATTTCTCCTCCTCCCTTACCCCGACCGTCGCCGTTCCGTATCGCTCGCCACGATAATTACATAACGAGCAAATATTTTCCCTTTTTCGGGCGGGCACCACAGCTGTGGTTTGTCGGCCGATCGGTCGATGCAATTGGAGTGTGTTCGTTTGTGTGTGGGAAGCAGGAGGCTCGTCTGTGATCTAGCCTGGAGCGACATTCACGATAATTGTGAACCCCCGCTTCCTTTATTTTCTTTCCTATAATGTGCTGTTGGGAAAAGGGGTTTTTTTTGTGTTCCCCCGAAATCCTCCATTGTTATAAGAGCTTCTTTCTTTCAGGTAAATTTCCCTAATATTTTTTCATTCGCCAAGACATTTTTATGCTGCATTTGTCTATTTCGGAATAGAAAAGACGAAAACATCAACAAGAAAAATCTCCCATCACAGAGCGTTGGCATTGTTTGTGGCAGGAACAGTGTATGCAATATGGTCGCAATTCGTAATGGAACACACGTTTTATGTCCCTTTGGGATTGCGACACAACTCCAAATAGGCCATAGAGACAACTCTCGGAACCTTTCGGGAATGCAACCTCCATTGTGAGGTTAGGAGATCACATGAGTTAAAATGGAAAATAAAGTACACAATCGGATCTGTTGATAGATCAAACGACTGTTGAATGTTGTGCGATGAGTTGTGGAACAATGTTAGCTTTTGCAATCACTCGTAAAACATGTGATCGTACACGATGAACCCCCGATCTCCCCTTCCTCGAAAAAGTGAGGATCAAAACGAAATATAGATCGGTATTTTGGAACATATTTCCAACTTGATGAAAACCTTCCGAGTTAATCCAAGATCGATTCGCTCGCTGACGTTGGAACATTGAAATAAGAACAGTTTGATGAACCAAAAAAAACCCCGAACTTGAACCACACCCCGCTAGCTCAAGCCAATTTTTGATTTCTCAAGTCATATGGCTTAGCCTCTTTTTTTGCCTACGTCTACACTGTATCCAGCTCCACCACCACCACCATCACCGATCGAGCCACATTCGTTGGGGGTAATTTTCGCCGAACATTTTAAACTAATTACCCCCAGCACAGGCTGCTGACCCTATCCCCCCTTCCCCTACATCTTCCCCTGGGGAATCGATGATTGATGAGGCTGACGGGCGGGAAGGCTTGCGAGCTGCGTATTTTTATTCCTCCCTCCGTACGCACGAATTATTCTACATTTTGCACTTTCCTGTCCGGCCGCGTGTGCCGTAAGTACACTTTCCGGTTTTTATTTATCCCGCTGGACCCATTTTACGTGTGAATGTATGTTTTTCTTACCTCCCCTTCCCGGCTGGAGCGGAGCGAGCGGATTTACGCTGGTCGTAATGTTCAACATATGCTTCTTCAGGGGGAGATACGATCGTTGTGTGTGCTGTTTCTTTTTAAAGCCCCTGCAAATCTCCTCCTGATGGGGAGGAAAGAAAACCAAGAAGGAAGTGATCGTAAGCGTGGCCAGTGCGGGAGTTTCCTAAAGGCACAAGAAGATAAAATAGCACGGCTTGGGCTCGAAGAAAGAAGGAAAGAACGAAAAAAAAGATACACGTACCATCGTACCTTCCGTTCGCGAGAGCTTCAGTTCTTTCCCAGCACTTCTGTAACGGTGGCTGGCTCATTCCACGTTTGCCGAGCCCACCGTATATGGCCATCGTTGGGCGCATTGATTCTGCATGATCGTAAATTCACGATTCGTTGTCGTAATTTCGCCGCTGGCTGATCGGCGGCTCCAGATTCGAACCGTTGCTCCAAAAAACCCGCTCAAGGGTAGACTCCGCGGGGCTGAGTTATGATTTCATTCGAGCCCCATCTTTCCTTTCCCCATGGCCACCGCGAAAGGGAGTGGACGGGGATGATCCAGCGATAAATTAGATGAAGGTGTAGACACGCGCCCCCTAGAAGAGGAGCAGCAAGTATTTTACTGTTCATGTCACCTATCGAAGAAGAAACATGATCAGATAATAGAACATTTCATTCGAAACAATTATTGTCTTCGTCTTCGAAGGATCACATAAGGTAACGGTACATTTGACAAGTAAGATAAACCGCATAGTAATAAAACGATCGACATCAACGATCGCGAGGTGGAAGTTCTTTGGCAGCTTTATTTTTAGTCCCCGCCAAGCACGGCAAGAAAGAGCCTTTAACTGCCCATAAATGTCCAGCCGAATGTAAGGAGGAGAAGCTACATTTTAAAGAATGAAACACACGTCAACCTCCCCGCTCCCACTCCCCCCAACCTCTTGAGTCTGGTTCGATTGATACTTTAAAATTCACCTTCTTCGCGGCCCTTGTTGCGATTGCTCCATTTTCGCACCATCTACGGTCATCTGTGTCGGGGGCCCGAACCCGGGGCGGAAAGAAGTTTTCCCTCCCAGCCTCCCAGCTATGGACGTACGGAGAACGGCGTACACGAGTCAACGGAACGCCCCAGAGGGACATCTTCCATGCGTCTGCAGAGGAGAGTTGCTGCGCTTTTTTATGCGCGTGTCGTAAACATATCCACCGAGAAGGCTTCCTTCTTGCGAGCCTTCTTTTCTTCACTCTGC
Organism: Anopheles ziemanni; assembly: GCF_943734765.1. Lineage (NCBI taxonomy): Eukaryota > Metazoa > Arthropoda > Insecta > Diptera > Culicidae > Anopheles > Anopheles ziemanni. Next base: position 79,606,872 of record NC_080705.1, read on the forward strand.
GGCACTTTATTGCTTTTTCCTTTTACATTTCCTTCCCCCGTTTTTTTGTTGCCTCCCTCAAGCCCTTAAAGTTACGCAACATTTTAAGAACATCCTACATTGTTTGGAAATGGAGAGGGAAATAATAAAAAACACTCATCGGGCCCTCGGAGGAAACAGTTTTGGAGCATCTTCTCCACTTACACACGAAAACGGAAAGACAAAAAGAATTTAAAAAAATAGAAAACTCGCCACGATGGGTCTCGTGTTCGACGTAAACAAATATTTGACCGTTGCGTTCGCTAGCGGACTGATGCGATTCAGATTCGATCGCTCTCGATCGCGACCGGCTCCAGCTGGGCTTGTGGTGGAGATGGCGAATATAGTTTTCTGCCATTTTATTTTCAATTAAAGTGACCGTAAATGAGAAGAAGTTTAATCGTTACTTACGGTGCGTTTCGGTTTTCTTTTCTTTGCCAACCGTTGTTCCGTGCATAAGTGGTCATAAAACGGATTTAAATGGAATGCACTGAGGCACTCATTTTATGCCACCTCAAACCGATAAATTGAAGACGGATGGACGTGGACCTACCGTGTTGAATGAGAAATTTGTTTTGCTCGTGATAGTGGACGATAGGAGCTGTTGTTTTATTTATTTTCAGCTTCGTTTCGTGTTGTTCCATTGAACCGATGACAAATCGGTCCCGTCGGAAGATTTCAAAATCATCGAACCCATGCCCATTTCTTATGAGGTCACCGACACACACACACACAGGGTACGCAGCATATGTTTGACCCGGTTTGATTCAGTTGAATGGGGTTCGATTGAGTGACTGTTTTTCCTTTGGCCCGCCACCCATTAGCCACCACGGCAAACCCACCCGAGAACAAAACTGTGAATTGGATTTATTTAGAGAAAAAAAAATGTGGAGTGTGGCGAAAAAACGAACCCAACAAACTGTGCCACATAGTTTCTCACCGAACGCTCGGGAGGTTGGCCCGAAAAGGAGGCCAAAAGGGCAGCAATGGGGAGGTTTGCGAGCCATACAGGCCAACGGGCAGTTGAATCATGCAGCTGCAAATGCATCATCGCTCGTATGGTGCTGCATCATCTAGGACGGAAAAACAAACTGCAATCACTGTTTATTATTGTAACGAGCTACTGGAGGGAGAAAAAAAATGGGAAAGAAACAAGAACTGTACATCTTTCGAGGATAGAGCAAGGATGGGCTGGGAAAATGGTCCCGCCCAGGCGAAGGTGTGAAAGTAGCACCAGGCAACGAGCCCCGTTTTCCCAGGGATCTGTTCAATCTTTCCTCCTCGGGACTCGTGCATCGGTTTGTGCTCATGCTCTCATCATAACATATGCTAACGAGTGTTTAACAACATGCAACCACCAGCCCAGGGAGGCAGCGATGAGGCCCGGGGGCGACGGACGGAAGGATGTGTTTTCATAAATACCAGGCCCTCGTACATCATCTCGGGCGGACAAAATGCAACGAGCGATGCACGTGCTGCGATGGGAAAGCAACTGTGTGTTTCTGGTGGGGTTTTCCTTCGTTACAACAATATTTCCCTCGTTGGTCACGGGTTCCCTTTTCTTATCTTGTTTCAGTGTTTCATCATCTCTTTGTGCCAGTTTTGAGTTGTGATGAAATAGATCCGAAGACATTATGGTCGAACTGTCCGATTTAGAGCAAATTAGATTTTTTTTTAATTGAAAAAACATAAAGAATCAATTAGTTCTCTCGAATCCTTTGTTATTTAAAAATACTTTTGAGCATTTCACTCATAAAAAAAACATAAGAAAACCATACCCTAACCGAAAACCACTAGAAAAATCCTTCCTAATAATTTTAAATTTATTTAAAATCTGCCCTTTTTTGCCTCAATCGCACACTCACTCGCAAAAGCAATACTCACTTCCGCCGATTGGCGATAAAAATCCAATTCATTTACGATAATTTTCCCATCCAGTGAACGGTTGCTCGAGCGGCCATTAAGGATGCGGAAAATATTTAAATAAAGCTTAAGGGGGTAGCCGACTGGTGGGTTTTTTTTACTGTTGTTGATGTGCCTTGCACTCTTCTAGCCCGAGTGACGCTGCCTTTTTGTTTTGCTGTAACTCCTGGAGGAAAATAAAATAAATTACACCATCGTACGTTCGAATCTGACTACGGAAGCGTAAAGCGAAGCACCTTAATTCATTTTGCCCACCCCTCTAGCGAAGGGTGGAAAAAAGCCCTTAAGGAAAAAAAGGCCACTGAGAGAGAGCGAGAAAGAAGGTTTAGTGAACAGTTAAAGTGCATTTCGTGCTATCGTATGCACCCGATCACCTGGATTTCCGGTCGCCGAAGCGTTCCTTTTATAGTCCCTCTTTTATTTTTTGTTAAATGCGCAAACCCCGATGTGCATATACCGTTTTTCTCCCAGTGGAAAAAAGGGAGCGAGTGTGGGTGACAGCATAATGGCACCCCACGCTCCGGACGAACGTCCCATCCGTCCCATTACAACTGCGTATGATCGCCATGTAGAACAAGCGAGGCAAACGTGCCAAGTGTGCGGTATTGCACTGTAATTTACACAACTGCAACTGCACGCAATCCGCACACCCGACTCGACTTTTCCAATGTCCGTGAATATGGGCCCCTCGGTTGGGTTAGGTGGGAGTTGGAAAGAGGGGATCCGTTTCTGTTCAATGTGTGCACAACGACAAAGAATAGGGAAACGCCACACTTCACTTTGAACTTGGCCCTCGTTTCGGCTCGATGGGTGGGGCTGGTATGGTTTTGCGTAAACTACAGATTTTCCTACCGTTTTCCCGTTCGCTTTTCCTCCTACCATTCGTTGCTATTCTGTTCGTTCATGTTTGGCATTTGCATCGGATGTTTACAGCACGCACACCTTGTCTGCATCCAACGTCTGCTAACGACACGGACAATTCTATCTTTCCTGCGAATGAACGCCACCGTCAGCTTAGCAGACGGGTGAAATGCACCGGGATGACGTGTGCACGCAACCAAAGCTCCAGCAAGAAAAACACACAATGAAAATATGGGTAGGAGGAAGGTTCGATTGGTGCAGAAAATTGCCCCCAAACGCCGGACGACTGACTCCAATCCGGACAAAGTAATCGAACGCCTCTGGCGGCGTTTGCCTGATTTTGTTTTTCCTGTTAGTCCCAACAACGATCGACCCACCGACAAGTGCGCCATTGCCCCTTTCCTTCACAAACAAAAACAAACCACTTTATGGGACGATCCTTACTAGGGCTTCATTGTTGTTATTGTGTGACTATCGGGGGGATCCTTTCTGGAGTGGAAAGAAGCCAATGAAGCATAACGCGAGACGCAGGAAAAAAAAACCAGGGACATCAAGGAGTCGGAAGCGAAAATTGAATCGAAAAATTGCAACGACGCACACATTGCGTTTTTCCTATTTTTTTTTCCTCGCCGATCGCTTCTTTGTGTCTAAAGCCGGGAACGACGAGTCTAGTGTTGTGATTGCAAAATAGGAAAACTTGCAAGTGTCCCCCAGTCCTCCCCCCTGGTGGGGGTGGAGAGTACAAAGCCGAGGTACCTTAGAGCCGTCGTTTTAAACCCGTTTTCCGAGTCCAAGACCAACACGGCGAACGATGGTGGCAATGTCGGTGAGCTGTCGGGCCCTGATTTATCGCGGAACTAGCACGCGCCAGGCTGGAAGATAACAATTACTTAATTGCGCGCAACAAACAAAAGCCGAAACAATGGTCTTGGTGGCGAGATGAGCAAAAGAAGAAAAGAAAATTGCGTTCGTGAGGTTATTCTTTGCCTGCCGAGCTTTGCCAAGATAGAGATAACATCCCTGGAAATGGCCAGATCCGGTAGTTTGAAAAGGTAGCGAGTTAGTTTTTGCTCTGGATGAAGACAAGCGGGCACAGTTAGACCGGGGAAATGATAGGAAAGTGGCTTTCCCGCAACTAGTTTTATGGCCCCAACTATAGTCGGGCTCGGTTCAGTTCCGAGGCGGCATGCAAACGAACCCAAACAAAGGAAAAACATACCGGTTCTAGCCTAGAGGTGGCCACAGGTTTTAGGTTTTTCAATCCACTCACGTCACGATTTCCATCGTTACGATGTGGATTGTTTATTTTTGTTAAGTTCGTTTTTTAATACTTGCCAAACCACAGGGAAAAACCACCAGCAGCAGCAGCACCGGGTAATGACTTTCCAACTACGGGTTGGTAGTTTTTCCAAACCAACTTCTTGTTGTTTTCCTGTATTTTGCACAGTTTTTTTGTTTTTGCACCGCCCGGCCGTGGATGTGTCTGACATTTAATCGTGACGGGCCGGTGGCAAGGTTTTCCACCGATGGTTCAGTAACCTTTTCCACACTTCCGCGTGTCGTTGTTGTGCCGTTTTTTTTTTGGTCTGCTTCTTCATTTTTCCTCGGACGCGTGACGCGAATGGAAATAGTTTTTCGGGGAGTTGTAACAACTTTTCTATACTGATTGCGTTTCCCGGATTGCGTGATGGAAAGCATTTACCCCACGCGTCACGACGCGACGCAAGGGGGGAGGGGGGAGGGGGGAGGGGGGGGGGGGGGTGGAAATGTTTGCTCCCGTCTAGGGAGGGTTCTTTCCGAACGTGAAGTGTTTGCTTTGAAAATGCGAAAAGTTCACAGGCCGTTGGTGATCGAATTGACTGGATGGAATTCTATGTTTTGGGCTATTTAGTTCGAAATTACTTTTCAGTTAAACTGATTGCTTGTGGCACGCACTGGTAAAACACCCCACACCATGTCTATTATGACAGACAATTTACAGCAGAAAGTAGTTTATTACTATACGGAATATTAACTCGTGAACATTTTGAACCACTTCTTCGATGTTCAAACCATCGAAGGGTTAGAAATGGTTTCATTTCAATTTAATAAAAATAAAATTAAAATTACACATGGTTAAAAAGTATCACACATTTAACAGTTCGGTGCTGAGCTAATTAGATGAAATGACTCATTAAATCTTCATAGATCACAGCTTTGATTTTTTTCCACAACATTACCATAAAAAACGCATCACCATTTCCACTTCTCCCCCAAATTGAATTGTATTTTCACTGATCTTCTCTATTCTCTCTTTCCTCCACAGACCAAATCACATTTTGATGAGTACCGGTCGGGACTAGCAAAACGGACAAACGGACTTTTTTCCGGAAAATCATCGTTAGATTCAACCGGCTGCCCATTATCATCCCGCGCAGGGAAACGGAATTGAAGTGTAAATCCGGCCCCAAGTACAGAGGAGCTTAACGAAAAGAAAGGTAAATATTGGCAACGCCGGGGACTGGGACTATATTTTTATGTAATTTAAGCGGAAAAACAATTATCTTTTCCACAGTTTCGAAACCCTCCCTCCCGGGTAAAATGGGGAAAAGAAACAAGAAATTACATGTAGTTATGCCTACGTGTGAGGAAATATTAAAAAAAAAACACTGTTACTTTGGGGTCGCATCTTCAAGTACACGATCGTCGTCGGCTGGAATAACGATCGCCACAAAGCACCGCGAGAAACGATTGTGAACGAGGCACGAAAAAACCAGTAAAAGAAAAGTTATGAAACTCAACCGTGTCATTATAACATGAGGTACAGTTGTAGATGCGTCTTTTTTCGACACTTTGTTGTTTTGTTAACCTCTTCTGGTTCTTTTTTCTCTCCCCCCGGTGTGCTCGGGTTTGGCTTTGGTTTAGCTTCTTCCATTCGGGAAGATTCCGAGTTCGCTGGATGATTATGGATTTTTTCCCCCAACGTGCGTTCTCCCCTCCTTTCCGTGCCCGAGTTTTCCTAACCCCACACACACCCCTTGCCGCCGCCAATTAACTGCACGATATGTTAAACGCACAAGGCCAACATAAACCGTGCCGTTCAAAGCTCGTGCCGGTGTAAAGGGAGGCCGATCGAAACCACAGACCGTGGAGGACAAACCCGAATGAATGGGGATGAAAAAACACACACGTACGTATGAACGTACACACATATCGGGAAACGGGGACACGTGTGCCAGGCCAGCTCCCGCGGGTTCTACAGGAGTGAAATCTGATGGCCTCGGGGTGCGTTGTTGGTGCGGGTTCCCGGGGATAATTGCTGGTGCTCGAAAATTCGATGCCGCCCCAAAACGAATCCCGAGGTCTGGACATTTTCCCTCCCATTATTTTTCCGTTGCGCGTGTGTCCCGTTCCGGGTGTGGTGGCAGCACGACAGGAGGTTGGAGGAACTCCTGGGGAAGTTGGAATGGTTGTTTTTAAATTGTAAAACAACGTAGATTTAAATGTCCTGCTTCCGACGGTCCCCAGAGCAGTTTATTATCTGGTTTTACTCGCCACTTTGGTCAGCTGAGATTTTCCTCTACCTTTTTCGTGGGGAAACGTGGTGATAAAGAATTTTTTCGGAATCGAAAAATTGTGTCTCATGTTGGAATTCCCTTGAAGTTGTTTTTTTTTCTACGCCAGTGAAAAATGAAACATAAACAACCCACAATTATATTCATACCAAAAATTTAAACAGACAAAGCGTGAAACCGAAACTGGAGAAAATATTAAAGCCCAACAAAAAAAAAAAAAGAGAGGCGAAAACCGTTTCCACAAATCGCGGGACCGAGGGACAAATTCTACCAGATGTGTGCCAGCAACCAGAACGACTTCAACGGCTTCCCCTTATGCAAAACGGCGGTGGAATTTAGGGGGTCGTGGAATATGTTCTAAATCGAGCCATAATTAAATGAGTGGAGCCCGGAGAGAACGATTAAAGCATAATTACGATGATTTACTCCAGCCGGTGAACATTATTGCGGTGCTCTTCGTGTTGGTGGAAGGACGGGGGGAGAAAAAGGGAAACCTCAGTGTTCCGGCCGTTTGGGACATTCGTAAAGAAAGGACCGATTGTCTTCGGTGCGCTGAGGGTTGGTTATAAATTTTTAAATATAATGTTTCTCCCGCCCAAATTTCACTACCGGAATGAAATTTCTACTTCTAATTTTAACGGAATTTTCACGCTTTAATGTACGCCACCCGTTTTAGAGCACGTTTTTCAATTTTCAAACCGAAGGACTGGTGACGATGACTTTTTTTTGTTGTTGAATAGATGGTTCTGTCTCCCTAGCAAGTATTTGTTAATAAACCCAGTGTAACATCAATCGGTTATGTTGGAAATCTACATAGAAACATGCGTTTCAATTTGTCAGCATCACGTTCGAAAAGGCAACGGTTTCACATTTTTATTGCGTGCTCATAAAACTAAGATTTATGAGGACTTCTTGGGGTTTCGTGGTGACAAAGGGTTTGTTGTGTGGCCGGGAAAATATGATTTCAACTATGTGTCAATGAGTGAGAGAACTATCAATTCCTGTTTCAACAAGATTTCAAATGGAAAGAGATCTTTCGAATAAACTTTCCGTTAACTTCCATCAACATCGCGTCACATGTTTGAGCTGAATAATTCATTCGCCGATCATCCAAAGTGTGCAGTTATATGCACATGATCAGCAGGATTACAATGAAAGTAAGATATCACTTCCTCTCACTACAATGACATCTGGCAATTTGCAATCTTCAGCCAATACGATAAGCGAACGTTCCGCGGACCGTCTCGGGTGGGGGTTTTCTTGGTCAGAATTAAATTCCTTCTCTACGGTAGTTTTTTTTTTCTTCAAATGGATTTTCCCTCCACATATTTATGCTCGCCGGCGCGTACGAAACCGACCGGTGCTGCTCCATATTGCCATTGTTATGCTGCCCGGTCTTTTGTATCTCCCGAATCGCTCCTTTTGCCCCATCCACGGCACCAAGATGAATGCAAATCTCCCGTTTCACTGGCCCCTTTGTTCCCTTTTTCACGCCCAGTCCTTGGGCAACGTCTGGACACAGGAAGCTGAATGAATGATAGTCCCCCCTGTTTGCCAGCTTTCCACACAACCGGCGACCGATGCTTGGGATGCTAATAAAATTCAATTTACGAATACCTCCTGCCTCCGAACACGCCCGGCGGGAATGTCTTCACGAGCCGAGGTTACATGAGTTTGGCCAACGGTGGTCGGTCACCGCAGCCTCCTTCTAGCTACCGAAGGAGCATCATTAGCTTCCTCTTTTCGACCGATGGAAGGAAACGTTGATAAAATGTATTTTATTTTTATTTTTAGCTCGCTGCTTTTCTTCACTTTTTTTGGTTTGGTTTGGGCTCCCGAAGAGTCCGCCGAAGAGTTGGTGTTAACCACTGGCGGAATCAAACTCCCGTCCAGTGACCTAAGGCAGCCTGTCCTTTTCGAACCTCTCTCTGCCTGTCCTTTTCGAACCGGGCCCTTCATAATGCTGCTTAACCGTGGCCGGAATCCAATTACCGACATGCAGCAGCTCAGGGCACATGACAACATTAATCCCGCCTCGGCGGGGGGGGCGCAATCATGCTGACGACGCGGTCCGTGGACGCTCCGTTTCTTCTGTCAACTCAAGTCGTCCTCGCGAGCTCTCCGCCTGAAAACACGACGGGCAATAAATTACAATATTTTTCTGATTGCATTTGATTGCTGCAATGAATGATGCATTACCGGGGGATTGGAGGGGGAGAAGGTTTGGAGGATTTCTTCAGTAGTCTTGGTTTGGGTCCATACCTTCATACATGACCTCTAAGAAGACTCTTTCCACGGTTTCGGATGTAGTTGTTGCACTCTCCCCGGACTTGACCTTCCAACGTTCCGCGTTGAGTGCATCGTTCGAACGGGAAAGGTTTCCCCGACGGCCTAACAGTTGATTTAGTTTATGACGCCTCCGCCTCCGAATCGGAAGAGGGGAGCCCGCTTTATTTCACCGCGGCCATGGTTTATTTCCGTCTAGCCGCGGCAACCTTCTCTCCCCGGGTATGCGGGTACTACTCTACCACGCCGTGTCGAAGCTCACTGGTCGAAGTGCATCGGGCGGTAGTTAAAAAAAAAGCATCAACCTCTGTGTTGATGTACAGCGTCATCACGATCATCTGCGGATGGCGTCTGGTCGCTCGCTGGAAGGGTAAGCACAAAACCAGAGGAACCAGTGGCGTGTACCACGGCGTTACGCGGAAACGTAAACAGTGTGTGGTGCCCTCAAGGCATGCTGGACCCGGGGCACGTATCTGGATCGCCGCATGATCTTCCCGGCGGAGCCTGCCGAGTCTGTTTAATGGTGTGACGTGACCCGACCCTACCCTAGTGCGTCGGTCGCTGAAAGACATTAAACAGACCGCACCGGTCCGGTTGATGGGAATGCTGCTCTTGCAAGACGGGAAGGCGTAGACGGAGGTGTCTGGAAGATGGATAAGATCTAAGGTGTCCTCCAGGAAGCGGTAAAGTTGTCGATCAAACGTCAGCGATATGTTTCAAAACGTTTCAAAACGAGGCCTCCGAATTCTGGGAACTCCTGGTTTGTTTCTAGCCATCGTACGAGATGTCTATACACGATAGTCATTGCTTATGATCATTATAACGAGTAAAAACGTGAGTACATCAAATCGGAAATGAATTCATAAGTGTTCGAGAGGCAAACCGACTTGGCAGTAGAGTCGTACACTAAAAATAAACCTTTTTTAAAGAACCAAAACAAGGACGCAAAGAACCAATAATTGCCTCCAATTAACAGCTGAAACTATTGGACGCACCACATTAATAAAACTGGCCGACGCTCGGGTGCCGGAACTCGAGCATAAACTCTTTCCCTTTTCCCCGCCTGTAACATACAATATCACCCGACAATCCGCAGCTGACACTTTTGAGCATAAAAATAGCATTTTTTGGGGAGTGTTTTGTTTTTTTTCGCTTCTCCACTTGCCGTTGTTTTTGTTCGAGAACTTCCAGTTGTTTTGCTGATGCGTGCGTACTTTGTTTTTGTTCGTTTGAAAAATCGAGCCATACTTCACACTTCCGCCCACGACTATGGGATGACAACGAGGGTGCGCTCCGGGAGTTTTAGGCTTTTCCTGGGAAACAATGTGTGTGCGCGCACGTTCCCCTTGTCAACACTCACCAACGGGGAGAAAAGCTGCCGTTAATGAGATCTAATTTGTTGAAAAGCGAAAGGACGCCAGCCTTCCGGTCCGTACGCAACGGTCCCGCGTTGCCGTTGGGGACCAACCTGTGTACCTGTGTATCACTTTCACCCTCTCGACACCAGTGGTGACTCAAAAACCGGTCGAGTTCTTTGTCGTTCTTCCCGAGTCCCTCTCTCCGGACATCCGAGTGTCCTCGACTCATGGCTAAACATGAAACCATCCACGTGGGATGGCCTGAATATAGCGTCATACGGCTGGCCGGGGGGGGATCGGGTCGGCAAACCCATACAAGCGCCGCTAACCTAACCACCGTCATATTACTACGGCTACCGCGTGGCGAACGCCGGGCCGCCGGAGTGTGCTCAAAAGATCGAGGATCATATTTCACGATACTTTTGCAACGCAACGGGCTCACCTTCCAATACTTTACACTTTATGAAGTTCCACTTAACGGGGCTGGAAAAAAGCCGACTTATTAGCCGACATTCTAGCCCACTCTCCGTGTGCTCATGTGCAGAACCTCGTGGATGGAGGCGGAAAGCCAAAATCGGAAGTGATTGCGGTGAAGAAGGTACACGCGAGTGGGGAAGTGAGTGGCCTCATGTTTCTTCACTTCAAATTGAGCCGACGGTTGCAATTCCAGCGAGCCGTCGTCGGTGGGCCCCGGGTTCCCTCCTCGACTTGTAATCGCTTATCGCGGCGGTGGGTAAATAAAGCATACGCTGTAACATGATCAGGTTCTTTTGACCAGGTCCGTCGGGACGCAGGGATCGAGCTGGGGAAGAAGAGAAAAAAAACTGATGTGTTAGGATCGATTTCAAAAATGGTATTTCAAGGGGGGACAAGGCTGACTACTCGCAGGACGCCACCAATAGTATGTATCAGTGTTGCAGGTGCATTAGAGCTTGTGCTTGATCAGCTCCTGCACCTGACACATTTCCCATGGGGAACTAAAAAACAAAAACATGAGGGGCGATTACAAAACTATTTGGTTCAGGGTTTGCCTGAAGTTTATTTACATTTGCTTCCAGAAAATGTGTTTATCCAACTAATGACACAACCCCGTGTTATTAGTTAAAAGTCCAAAAGCGGATTACAAACTTTGAACAAGGTTACGAATTTCCCATTCCATAAGTCAGTGCGTTACGAAAATATTAATTTAAAACAAATCCATCTACCTCTTTGGCTTGGCTTGAAGTCTCGTTATCTCAAACAGTTCCTAGAAGTCGTATATTTTATCCGATCACTCACTAAATCACACCGAAATCACGGTGCGTTAAAGTATCATTTAGATAATTTCTTCCCCCATTCGATCCGAGTCCATTTATAGACGAAGTGCTACGATGTCGAATTCCTCGCATACTTTCGTGAAAGCTACAGTACTCGCACGTCTTCACTCAAATGGTTTCGCCCACGACGAACACTGGTTAGGAGGAAGCCTAAGACACTTAGAGCATTCCTCCAAAGTGCGTACGTTGGCTCGGGAGCGACACACTCCCAAATAAATTGTATCTGGGAACGCGCCAACGAAGGGAAGGAAATTGAGATGTCTAGTTTGAGTTTATTTACGGGAGTGTCTTGAAGCTTGAAGCTGAAGTGCATTGTGGTACCCACCCTCGTGGCTAGGATCCGGCGAAGGCATCCGAATCGGAGCCCATATCTTAATATCTTCGGTCGGGTCTTTGGTTTACCGCTTGATGATGATGACGCCGATGTGATGTTAAATTTCATTCACACTTCAGCACAAACAGGGCTGCATAGGATTGGGTACGCCAGCGCCGGTATTTACAATGGGGACATGAAAATAAACAGTGCCTACGCCTCCGACGAGGCGACGGGGACGGAGGTCTAAATGGAACCAAAGAGCATACGAGAAGCGGACGCGGGACACCCTTTGACGGGAACGCGGAGTTTAGGTGCTGACCTCCGCCCGGTTGTCCCCTAGAAGTGACAAGTTAACTGTAACAGATGGAAGTGTCAACACGCGAGCGCGTCACTCCGAGCGTTGTGGCGTCGTGTGAAGTCTGCCATTTTTCCTCCAGTCTCCAATTCTTCTCCGTTCTCCGTTCCCTTCCTGGTGGCAATTGTTCTTCGGAAAGTGCATTTCCTTTCTTCAAACCGTCAGAGTAGAGTACTGGGGATAATTAAGGTTAAGTTCTGAAAATGGCGCGTACCGTCTTTGACTGATCGCTGATACGACCGTCGTCTCCAAGCGTCACTTTGACGGAAGCCTCCCTTGCACACACATCAAGGGCTAAGATAAGACCAACCGGAACCGATGTGTGGCACGAGTGCGGTAACGACTTGACGAGTGAAACGCCCAAGGCAATGAGGGTCGTCTCAACTGTCGGCTTTTAAGAGTGGAGGAAAGTGTGGAACATAAATTAAGCCGCATCAGCCCGACAAGACACCTCTAGATATTGTGCGGTTTCGGTTGACGGCGTACGGCTTTTCATGTTGATCATCGCACAAGTATTTCCCTTAGAATATCGGTGGATCGCTTTCTCTATCACCTTCTCTTTCGATATAGCCAGCCATGTTCGATCAATCGATCGAGGAAGTTCCTGCGTTTGGATCATAGTTTTTTTCAGCGGCGACGCTCTGTTATGACAGATATGGGCAGACATCAAACGTTCGTTTTAATTTGGACAATTAAAACACCTTTCGACGCTTTCAAACGCACACCTGTGGCGAGCGCTTCCGGTAGAGTGGGGGAAATGTTTATTTTCTTTTTTTTTTGGTCACAATGGGAAACACCACATCGGAAGTGAAACTGTTGAAGTGACGGGAACCGAAAGAAATGCCGAAACTAAAATCGACGACATCAACAAAAACTGCTTTCCATTAGCGTGCACTTCCGTTTAAATTGAGCTGGTGGGGTTCATGGTGCATTACGGACGGTGGTGATCTTGCAACGCCGATGCCCACAACCCACTCGTGCAGCGACACGAGTGCAGTTCCGGTCGACCGGTGGATCGATTTGGTGTGAACTTCCGGGGGAAGAGTGTTTTTCATTCTTTGCTGTTGTGTGTTTTTGATTTGGATTTTGATTCAAACCCATTTAAAGCCGTGTCTTTCTATACGGTCCACTTGAAATACGTTAATTGGTTTGTATTTGTTTAAAAAAAAAAGCAACATTCCAAATGAAATAGTTGTTCTCAGATATCAACCAAAACCGTCTCAACGAAGTCTTAAATTCAAATATTAAAAAAAACCCTTCCATTCTTTCAACAGCATGTTCGGTAAAATCTGATTTTCTTGTACCCTTTCTCTCCCTTGCGCTCTGCAAACAGTCACATTACGTTACATGTCGGTGTCGCATAGACCGATAAATTTCCAATATTTGTTTATGTAGTTCACACTCCGAACCGAAACCGGGCGGCAACAATCCTTTACCGAGGCAGAGAGCTGGAACTTCAAACAAGGAACGCAGCCGCAACAAAAGAGGGAGAAAGAAAAAGGATCAAACGATCGGTTGATCATTTTCGTTTTCTTTATCTTTTTACTTCTCCATCCTCCGTTCACTTCTTCCAAGGGTCGATGGGAAGGGCTGAGGTTGTGCCTGAGCGTACACGCTAAACGTATAAGAACCTTTCAATGTTGGTACTGAAGAGACGGGAAAGAAAATGAAAAAAAGATCAGGATCATAAATTTCTCCCACGTATAAATATCCCTGGCTTAACCACATTCGTAGGAGGAGGCGTCCTGTTGATTGTAGGGGAACGTTATTCTTTTTCACAACTCTCCTGTATCGCTCCGGTACCTTCAAGAACGTTGGATCGCGAGGATCGAGGAACGGATCGGATTGGATCGGGCGTAATGATCGTTGTAGCGTTCCCTTAAAAATCCGTTGTGAATTTCCAAAGGAAACATTCTTCAGCCCAGCCCGGAAAGCGGGTCAAACTTCGGCAGCGTTCCTTTAAATCATAAAGGGTATCAATTCCGTAACCGATCGTTTCCGTTTTTTTTTTTCGTAAGACACAAACTCTCCGCCCGGGTTCGTCGTTCACTTTCTCCTGAAGTTCTCCCGTAGGCTCTGATCTCTGGAGATCCTAACCCTACCAACGTTTGGGGTTTATTTTTCCCCGAGGATGTACTAAATTAAACATAAAAGTACCCTTGCCCTAAAGTGACCACCTATACCGTCGCATCGTTCGTGTCCCGTCGTTTGGGTGGCTACTGATGCTGGGCTGATGGCGTTTGTACGTTTCTTTTTACGTTCCCGCATTGCGTCTCCGAAGGAAGAAACTCGATCGGTGGTCACAGGATGTAGCTTATTTTATTGTCAATGTATTTCTTTTTTGGATTCGTGCTCCGGTCACATACAAACACACACACACACGAAAGCACACGCGACCGACCCGCGGTGTTCGACATCGGAGGCCTACTCCAAGTGCGCCGCTGGAAATTAGCTTTAATTGATTTTTTATGCTGATGCTGCGTGTGTCGCCTGCAGGCTGGAACCTTTGGGCGATGCTTGCTGTGTGAGCCTAGTTCCTTTCCACCGTCGATCATACGAACGGCGGGTTTAAAGGGGACCTTTTTCTTCGGCCAAGAAACATTTCCTCCCGAGTTCTGTTTTATTTTGTGTGTGTTCGGTTGTTTTCCGTGTTGCTCGTGCGATTGAAATCTTTCCAACCAAAGTTCTAAAGGTGGTTTAACCCGCTGCCCGGCCCACAGGCGTCGAGGGCCACCAATTTGGGTGTCATAAAAAAATATGAATGTTGGGAAATTCCTTCCGCGAGTACGACTCCCGCCCTTTCTCCCGAACCCTTTCAAGGGTTGAATCTCAAATCCGAAAATTCAAGCCATCGTCGAGCACACGCAATGTATCCAGTGTGAACACAAGTGTGGGTCACCAAAGTTGTGCCCTTTTTCCGTCCGCGGGATTTAAACTGGCCGTGGCGAGAGGCGATCACACTTTCTAAGATTTTGTTTACTTTGGTCACCATCCGAAGCTGTTGGGTCGTTTTTATTTTATTCCTCCGGGGGTTTATTGTTCTTGTGACCCTACGAAATCCTAGCCGAAAGATGACGGGGCTCGGATAGAATTTTGTTAAGTGGTTAAGGTTCAAGTGACTGCTGGACCATGTTTGTGGGGGCGGGAGGGAGCGAAAAAAATCACAAACAATTGAGACTGTTGTTGTGGCTGAAGCTGAGGTCACGAGTCGTTGGAGGATCGGTATTATTTGTCCTCTCCCATGCCCTGAAGAGGAGTGTGGAATTGATACAGTGGCCTATGAGGACACTTATGAGAGGAATCCAAACTCTAAAAGAATGAATCATAACGAAGGAATTTCGATGTTGGTTTTGCAAATAGAAATTAACATCCAAATGTAAATAAAAATATGTATGTTTTTTTATATCTTAATGCGTAACCAAAAAGCAAATAATACTGAACATTCTTCTTTGGCAAAAACTTGCTTACTTGAAATGTTTCCTGTTTTCCTCCACAAAAAATCGTCTGTATTGGATGCATTTCGCAATTAAAGACTTCGACAAAACCTTTTCCATTCAATCTTTGTCGATTAAATGATGTCAGTCCAAATCCTCCCGACAAAACTAACGTGGTGTTCCAGCACTCCGACCCGTACGAAAATGGTCCCGTGAGAAATGGCAGCATTTGGGGTCTCATGTTCGACCCACACTTTCATGTACCGGCGGCCGATTGTAATTTAATTTAACGCATCGTTCCAGCCCGGGGCGACTCTTGGTCCTCTGGGCCGGTGGATCATGTGGTCTCCGTTTGGGTAATTGAACGTCCATTGTTGATACCCCACGACCCGAGAGTATGTCCACTTGCTGCGCTACTTGAATCTGACGCCCCCCGGGGGGAGAGTGTTTTGTTGGAGCTTAATTAAAACATAATAACGCCTTCGGGTGAAGTCTGCAGTTTGTCGGTTGGTGAAAGCCGACACTTTGTCCACTTCGTCACGAAGAACGGTCAAGAGGTTGCATTCCAGCAAAACTCTTAATTCTCCCTCGATTTCGGGTGTGAAATTCTACACGACAAAATGCAGAGGGATGCACGGTCATGTGTAGGTTCGTCATAAATTAATCTGCTTTCTATCGAGCGTCGAGGTTTAATTCTGCCCATCCATGGCGGTACCACTATCTTTTTCCCGATTTTCTGGAAACGTACCCTAACGGTGGAAAAAAAATCATTTATGGAAGCGAGGGATGATTTGTATCAATTAGACGCGTGTTCGGAGATTTATCGAACATGTGTGAGAATATATGATTTTATATTCGGGCGTGATCCAGCTTGGATGGATGGTGGTAATGTTCAAACGACAAAGAATCAGAAGAAGTTAAATCAAAATTATTCATAAATTTATTGACCTTCCAAAGGAGAAAAGAAAGTTAACGCCTTTCCCCCCAACAGACCACAAATGTAATCCTGTGGTCCAAATCATTTTCCAAAGGTCAGTTCTTTTTCCTTCGCCGAAGTGAAAGGAACCAATCGAGTCGATTGGAGACGATCTCTGCACGATTTGGTTCGCATTTAAACATTTTTACTGCGGCTTCCTTCCACTTCAAATTTGCACGCCTCGGAAAATGGCAGGAAAACGCGTACGCTTAACGGGCCGTGGTAATTGTGAGACGGTGCTATAATTGCCGTTGCCACATTAACCGAATGACCGGAATCGACTCGAGGTGTAGTGCCGTTTATGATGGAACCGATGAAGTGTTTTCCGACGCTCGAGGAAAGTCGGAAGGTGTGGAACGATTTCATAATCTGGGCCCCCACCCAATGGTGGAATAATCTGGGGAGAGGGGTTGGGAAAATTTTCAAATTTCGCTGAAAAATTAACAACGTGAGCAATCGATCGAGTGGATTGAAACATCAGATTTGGATGTTTTTTTACCGTGAGGTGCGGAAAAAATGAATATCACCACGGACCAAATCTCCCGATCGTGATTGGCAGAAAAAGATACACGATCGACGGTAGGAGCTATCCGAAGAATGCCACATCCAATTTGATCCGGCATGCGCGCAGGTGCAGCTGGCATCGATGCACCGTCTCGTCGGAAACCGGCTCAGATTGGGGCCGCAAGTCCACGCGAATGTGGAGCGAATAATTACCACGAGCCACACGAGCATTACCCACTTTCCCAGCGCGCGCGCGAGAGTATGAGATCGTAAACGGCAACGCGATCGTAATGCCGGCTGGCCAGGTTTCCTTCCTGCTGTACGAGCGAATTGTCGATTGGCAGAAGCCCATGGCGATGGCCAAGATGGCGCAGATTCAGGGGCAATGTCAGATCGGTCTTTGCCCCACATACAGGTTCGCTCGTTACCATTCGAACGACCTGAACGCCCGATATGGAATAATCTCCGCGGATGGTAGAATTTAAATTGCAATCAATCGACGACGACGACGGTGGTGGAATGGGGCCTTCGGGATGGGAAGGGAACATGTTTCTCGCCGACATCTGGGAGCATGCAACTTGATCCGTGATCTTCCGGACGGATCGAGGTCAGCGAGGTTCGAGCCACGTTCAATCTTGACGGACGGCTCTTGCGCGAAAGCAAGGAGTCACGAGAGTGCCATAAATGGCGACACAATGTTGGACTACGGCAATCTAGTTCGCAAGTTTGACGAGCCTCTTCATATCTTTTAAAGCAACTTTGTTTCCTTTACCCACAGGATGCCAAAAGATCGCTTTGATGTATTTGGAATGGAAAGGGAATACTCAATATAATATTATCTCTTTGAGATTAATTTATTTTAAGACAGTCTCCATCAATTTGATTCGTGAAAGATTATCTGCCAACCGGGCACGACTCGTATCGCCTTCGGGGAGAAGAAATTCACCGTGACGGATTTCAATGGGGCGGTGTTAGATTTCTAAAACCCGGCAAACAAAACAACCTTCCTAATGACGCACCGTTTTTCCAGCTGGCTTAAGGATAAAATTGAGGTCTCTTTAGAATGAATGTTGGCCCCATAAAATCACACCCAACGGTGGTGCGTTTGTGAGGGAAAGCACCCAGGCATAACATTAATAGGATTTTTGTGCCCTCTTTGCGAAAAACATGGAACAAAATGCCGCCCGAACGCGCGAACCGCTAATTCAATTATATTCTAATCTTTGCTCTGTTTTCTTCTCACTCCCTCTCTCTCTTTCTCTCTCTTTTACCATTTGTAAATGATAGTGATTAAACAGCGACAAAATGGGTGAAACCGACGAAAAGGAGACGGGACCAACGGCGACGGCGAACGAGGGTGGGAAACCGGAAACACCCCTACCGACCGGCGACGGGCCGGAGGTGGAGGCGAAGGAGACGGAAAAGCTGCTCGGCAACACCAACGGCACCAACACCGCCGGCCACGAGGATGGGGACGAGAAAAAGCCCACCGAGAAGAAGAAGAGTAGCAGTGAAAATGTGGCCAATGGGGAAGAAATTATTAACATACCGGAAGACGCCGACGGCGAGGAGAAGCACAAGGAGCAGGATGGTAAGAAGGAGGACGAGACCGAGCCCACCAGCAAGCCGGACAAACCGAACAAGGTGCAGGCGGAGGAGCGCGAGGTGAAACCGAAGAAGGTTCCGGCCGGCGCGTTCAAGCTGCCCGGGTTCTTCAACAAGAACAAGGAAAAGTCCAAGGAGGCCGACGGTGCGGACAACGAGCTGCTGGAGAAGGGTGGAGAGAATGGCGAGGGCAAGGATGTGGTCAAGGTGGACGAAGCGAAGCCGACCGGGGCGGAGGAGAAGCCGAAGCGGGGTGGATTTTTCGCCAACCTCAAGCTACGCAATCCGTTCGCGAAGAAACCGGCCGAGGACGGTGTGGGTGCAGATGGTGCAGCGAAGGTGGGCGACAAGGAGGAGGAAGAGGAGAAGGACGAGGTGACGGCGGAGGCGACGGATAAGCCGGCGGGTGAGGTTGCGGGTGAGACGGTGGAGGAGAAGAAACCGGCCACCGGAGCGGACGATTCGGAGGGTCCGGTGCCGAAGCGCGGGTTGTTGGACGCGCTGCGCGTTCCGCTGGCAAGCATCATCCCAAAGCGCTTCAAGCCGGTGGCGAGCGGGGATCCGGATGACGATATCGAGCTGGGCAAGACACCAAAGAACCGGGCTGGGTTAGCCTCGATGGAGACGCTTGACGACTCGCTAAAGGATGCGGACACGAAGGACGTGGTGGACAAGTCTGGCGTGAATGGGACGGACGGAGAGGCGCTGGTGAAGCCGGAGGACAAGGAGGCGAAGGACAAGGCGGCCGAGGCGGAGGAGGACGCACAGGAGCGTAGTCTGTTGGAGCGGGTTCAAGCATACCGGTGCTCTGTTGGTAAGTGTGAAGTAAACACTTTTCGAAAGATCTCTAAATTTACTCTAAAACAAATTTATAATTGTTTTAAAAAATTATAAAACAACGTGTCAAGTTAAAAACTTGTTAAACAACAAACTAAATGGCTACAAACAGGAAAGTAGAGCGGGAAAATATTTGAATCTTAAAAAACCTACTCAATTCACTCTCGAACTTTACTTTAATGTAACTCAATTCATTTTAACTAATGAATAATTTATTTTAATAATAATTAAAACTAATTTGAACACTCAACGCGATGAACGTAAGATAAATGCAAGAAAAGAAACAGAATCAGATAAAGAAACGTTAATTTTCAAATTGGTTTAGTTACAAAAGTATTTTCAAGGCCTATTTTGCTAACCTTAAGATAAACATCAAAATTCTATATGTTTTTCCTTTACTTACCGTATTGATCGTTTTCTTTATGCATTTTCCTCCTTCCTCTATTCCACAGATGATATTGCCATCATTGCCGGTATCGTAATCTTCCTCGTCCTTGTGGCGCTGATCGTCGCGTTCACGTTCGTGGGCAAGAGCGAACCGATCACGGCTCCGGTTCGCGACGGCAAGTATATCGAAACGGTAACGAACTGTGGACGAGTGGAGGGCGTGCTAGAGGATGGCTCCTTCGCCTTCCGTGGCATCCCGTACGCGGTTCCCCCGGTCGGTGCGAATCGTTTTAAAGCGGCCCGACCGATCGAAAACATCGAGCACTGCTGGAACGGAACGCTGAAGGCGCACAACGCCACGCCCGTCTGCTGGCAGTTCCTGGCCGACGGTAAGGTGGACGGTGTGGAGGACTGCCTCACGCTCGACGTCATTACTCCGCACGTTCGCTACGATAACCCCCTGCCGGTTGTGGTGCTGGTCGGAGCAGAATCGTTCACCGGTGATTCGCCGGGAAAACTGCGACCGTCGACGCGATTTGCCCGTGCACGCGATGTCATCTTCGTGCGGCCCAACTTCCGCCTGAACGTGTTCGGTTTCCTGGCGGTGGAGCAGCTGACCAAGAGCACGCATCCACCGACCTCCGGCAACTACGGACTGACGGATCTGATCGTCGCACTCAAGTGGATCCAGCTGAACATTCCGCACTTCGGTGGAGATCCCAAGTCGGTGACGCTGTTCGGACACCGGGCAGGTGGTACGCTCGTGACGGCTCTCGCGTCCTCCAACAAGACCGGCAAGCTGTTCGCCCGCACCTGGGTCTCGTCGGGTGCTGCCATCTTCCCTGGGAAACCGCTGGCCGATTCGGAGAAGGCGAACGCGCTGTACATGCAGAAGGTGAGCTGTGAAACCGCCGAATGTCTGATGGAGAAGGGTGACGAGGAACTGCTCGATGCCGTACCGGATGTCTGGCGGCGTACGTTCCCCGATCTACCGGCGGTCGATGAGAACACGACGACGGCAGCGAACCCGCGCCACGAGTGGTTAGTCCTGGACGGTAACATCCTGCAGCAGCATCCGGCCGACGCCTGGACGGCGGACGTTTCCAGCGGCGTGCGGTACATGATCGGTTCAACGGCGCACGAAGCGCACAACAGCAGGCTTCACCTGAAGTACACCGAGTGGACGCCCGAGCTGGTGACCAAGCACGTCAACGAGAGCGTGATCGGACAGGCCGGACTGACGGAGGATGCGCTCCGACGGTATAACGCCACCTACCAGGGTCTGGTGGCGATGATCTCCGACATCCGCACCATCTGCCCGCTGCTCACCATCGTCCAGAAGCTGCCGAGTGCGCAGTTCTACGCCGTATCGCAGACGGGTGGCGAGCTCGGCATCGCGGACGTTGACGCCGACGTACAGGCCATCCTGGGACGCTACGAACCGAAGACGCCCGAGCAGCGGCGGTACGTGTCCGCCATGCAGCAGCTTTTCTACCACTACGTCTCGCACGGTGAGATCAAGCACGAGCTGCGGAAAAAGCACATCGACATCGGCCAGGACGCACTCCCGACGTACGACGATGACAACTGTCGGTTCTGGATCAAGAACGACATCGTGCCGCGGTACGCACGGTTAGATTAAGGTGTCCTCCAGACTCGCCAGACTCGGGTGGGACCAACCAAAAAAAACCAACGGCACCTGGACACGAGCACGGTCACAGGAGCACGGAAGCAGGACACGGCCCTGACAAGACAAAACTGAAAAAAATAAACAACCGTTGACAGCAACTGGAGGGAAAAGTGAACAAACCTAGCATTAAGTAACGCAAATTGTCAACCCTCAATCTTTAAGACGAAGACCAGTTATACACAACTAGTATATACACAAATGTACAAGTTTTAGAGTCGTAGTAGCCGGTAACGCGTAGGTGAACTTGTGTGGACTACACAACACACTTGCCAAATGAAAAACCGAACCAGCTTGGTGCAAAAACTGGGTGACTGTCTGCTGGGAGCGCGAAACATGAACGCTCAACCATCTAGTGGGCATAGATTTTCTTAGCGCATTTTTTTTACAAACGGCATCTTTCTTGTATGTCACATTTTTGAAGCAGTTTTATGTCTGATGCTAATGATAAGTATGATGGGATGGGCAGTTTTTATAAAAACCTTTCTTTCGCCAAACCGGAAACCGAAAGTACGATATTATCAACCCGTAAGTAACAGTATTTCTTTCATTGAAATGGTGTGCTCAACCGTAAAAAGATCAATCAACCGTCATCCGGGAGCATAGCGTTCGATTTCATTTCCTCGTTGTCCTCGTCAGCTTATGTGCAGTGTAGGGGTAGGATTGGCTTTATATAGACATTGTTTTTTTTTCGTATGCGCTCCATGTCGCTTTGGTAGTAATTGGCTAATAATTATCTGCTACTTTTATCTCGGTTGAAGCGAAGGGAAATTGCAGCGCAACGCCTTGTCTAGTTTCAGGCTTAGTCAAGTATACACATAAGAGCGCTCCTTACTCATTACAGAGGTCTTATGACATTTACAATGATAAAAAAAATAATTCTATCGAATAAGGACTTGTATTGGATTCTCTGTCCTCGGGAAGGAGGTAGGAGAGTAATATAATGGAATGACGTTTTGGAAAACCTCTTTATAACATCGTAGAACAAAAATCAAGCTAGCTTTCCTTTTTCCAACAGGCATAGTAAAAAACATCAACAAAAATTGTCGGCTGTACTAAATAATGGGGTGAGGCTATAAATCCATCCTGGGTACGCACGTGCAAAACATTAGATAGAAAGCAAGAAATAAAAATTGTAAACCACGTGAACACGCAGTGAGGATTGGAAGAAACATGTGTCTCAAGTATTTCTTTCTTTTTTGAGGCGATTAATTTATGTATAAATCCCTGGCGGGATGTAGAAGTGAGTTTCTAGTAATCATTAGGCGATCATAAAGGGAAACAACAGCATATAACTATATATAAAGGACACAACTCTCTGTAGGAAGTTAAGCAGTGTGAGGGCAAACCATGTGAATAAACAGTATAGCGTTGGTGGACGACGTAAAATCTGCAAAGTTTGCACATTGAGCCGATAAACGAACCGATCACGATCGGTAACAATGATCGGTAGTAATGATCACGCGTTTGTGATTGAAAAGTGAAAGCAGACAACAAGAATAGTACAGTGTAAGCGAACGTAAGTTTAGTGAAACCGAAAGCGTATCCTACGTGTATTGTTGTAATTTATATACTATTTGCTAGTTTTAAAATACGCTGTATTATTATACGTCATTTTAACCCACCCGATTTCTCCTTCACTTTGTTTCTCACCTACAATATAGTTTGCTAGACGTGTACAATCGGTTGGCTATGTGTTTGTTTTCATTTTATTTTTCCATCCCTCCCTATCCTATTTAACAATCTTATATTTAGTTTCGATTTCGTCCAACCATTCTTATCCTTTCTCTAAAAATTAACTAAAACTGCCTCTGGGCAGTTGCTCCGATGGGAGTTTTATTTTAGTAGTGCATAAGGAGAGGAATGAAAGCAAGAGTAGAAGGCACCGATTCAACCTCAATGAATGAAATATTACTTTAACAAACAGCCCGGGATCCTATACTGGCGAAATAAAATACTCAAATGCTCCATCACATTTAAAGCGAACCTTTTGGGATGTGCCGCGGGAACAGGAACAAACAAAAATCCTACTATACCTTTAGCGTGACTATCGTACTAATTTCCTTCGATCCCTTTTCTCTTTCGTTACGATAGTGCGCTAATGTTTCGAAAGCATTTAACACACGCTATCAACTTGTAAACGAAATTTCCATACAAACTAAACCAGAAGCATTAACAAAAATAAGTGATGAAAAAGAGAAAAAGACGAAATGGAAGAAAGAAATGCAATGTGTAATATCCCAGCATGCTACTAAAACCAGAACGATAACAAAATATACACTCTTGTTTGGAATGTAGTTTTCATGGTTCATTTAAAATATTTTAAAGCTCACATGTCCGAAAAACGTATGAACGAGAAGAATGATCAAATATGAAAGAAATGAAAACAGTAAAAAATGATAATCGTTAAACAAGAAGCATTATTTTCGAAAGAAAATGAGAATGTAATGTTGTGTGAAATATTATGTTTTATTCTATAAAAAAAGTCTCCCTGATTCTGGCAGTTCCTAATCTAACACGCTCTGATTTACACAGTAGACACGGCAACGGTTATCGCTCAGTGCCGCCAAGTACATCCTCCCCGTGGTGGATATTGCCGAACATATATCGTACACGGTTTCGCCCAATGGCAAATGTTGCCCCACGGGATTCTTGCTGTTGCTGCACCACGACGTTAGCACCTTATTGTCCTCCTGGTACGCAAGCACCAGCGTGTCAGCCTTGTTCATGAACACCTGCGCGGATCGTTGGATCGTCTTTTGCAACCGCGATCCCTGCCAAGCGTGGAGTTTGTGCAGCAAAAATGAGCCATCCTCTTTCACGAGTTCGGCCAGCAAGTGTGTGGAAGGCTCAGTTTGCGTTGGGCGTACCGATATCAACACGTGACCACTATCGGGGTTGTAGCTCATCGCAGATAGCGTACCGGGCGAAACGTTGAGTCGATGACCAGTTACATTGTCTTGCCCTTGCTCCTGTGTGTACTCGAAGAACCAGGCGGATTTAAGTTTGCACACCAGAAACCCTCCAAATGGGATGGTCGCTGTCGGCTCGACCGGGCAGATTTGGATGACGGCGGTGTATTCCACAATCTCATGGCCTACTGCATACATGTCCAATGGCTCGTTTGGCTGTTGAATGCTGTACCTAAACACTTCGCCACGTTGCGTGCCAAGGTACAGAATGTTGGGCCGTCCACGGTCAAACGCGCACGACCAGATGATAGAGTCTGCGCCGAGCGTGATAGAACAGGTGACCGCTCGGGTTACTAGCGAGAACACTTTTACGTTATTCTCCATCGTGGCGCATGCAAACACGTTGTTCACTTCGTCTAGGGCAATGTCGCGTACCTGTTTGGTTGACACGTGTATCACAGAGCTCATCGATATACCGGCCAACTCGGGCAGCTGCAACAAACGTATGGCATATCCCGGGAAAAGATTCAGGTTAGATTTTTGTGAGATCAGCAACATTTTGTGCTGGTAAGCGTACACCATAACCCGGCAACCCGGATCGTTGCTGATTAGGATGTTTTTTTCTAGCGTCAAATGGTAACTGTACCGCCGAGACAGTTCCTGACTCTCGACATACGGTTGTCTCATGTTCTGTATCATACTTCTAATTTGCTTGGCCTCTTTACGCAAATCCTCCAACTCTTTCTGGGTGATAAAAAGCTTCAGCTGGAGTTCACTGCTTTTCTTCTTTTCGCCCTCCAACTCTTTTGTCAATTCAATTTCGCGCGTATTATCGATCGCTTTGATCGCGCGGGCATATATGAAGCGTATGTCGGAAAGTTTAGCCTTCGCCTTGCATGTAGCACAGCTCCGAACGGACGCCGGGTTGTCTTGGAGCCACCGCTTGATACAGGACATGCCAAACAAATGGCCACACTTGAGTGCCACCACCCGATGATCGCCTGTCATTGTCCACTCGCTGAAGCAGATTGAACAAATAATGCCATCGTCGTCGTCGTCGTCATCGACCTTTGGAGGTTTAGGAGAGTCAACTTCCTTCAGCGTAAATGTTCGTCTTCGTTTCCCTACAAATATACAGCGTTAGACAGGAACAACATGAAATGGGTACTCTTGCGGTAACTTACTTCTTCTGGGTGTACTGTCCGGAGTTGATCCCGTAGAGGACCGCGTTGAAGATCTCGTAGAGTGCGCCACCGGTTGCTCTGTGGCATCATTGTTAGTCGGTTGCTCGGTCGGTGGTATTGTTACTACATCTGGAACAATCTCCGCTGCCTCTTCGTCCCCCGCGGGATTCGATAACCCGTCCAGGGCTCCTTCTGCCGGCACATAGTTGTCAACAAATATAACGGGTTGAAACACACTCGCCTGGAGCTGATCCAACTCGATTTCCATGTTTGGCTGAGGATCGACCAGATCAATAACGATGTTTCGATGGGAGAAGTCGCCGGAAATGGTAGCATGAGCGCCCATTCCAACGAGAGGCAGTTCAGAGTTTGATGCCAGTGGTATTTCATCTACCGGCTGTGTTGCGTCGTCGCTGACCTCATCGCTACCGGCTTCTCCCGGTTGGGCATTTCCAACTGAATCCATAGAATAACGTAGCACAAATCAGACGCTAAAAGGACATTTTTCCAATCGAGTTTAAATAAATGTAACTTAATTTCCCTCTGCGGAGACGGTTGTTTTGAAGCTGTAACGTACAATGCAAGTACACAACTGTGTTGAACCATCGAAACAATGTATCTAAAGTTGTAGGTAGCGTTATAAGAGCAATTCGCCTTGCCCCGAACTGACACAAGAGTACCGACGGTACTGCAATCGCTTGCTGAAGAAGAGGTTTAAAGTCAACCTGACATATGATGTCCTCAAAAATGGTGAACACGTAGGGAGCTTCAGCTAGACCTTCGTATGCATGCACTTTGGTTCCAAGCTATCTGTCATTCACCATTTCATCTTGACAAAAGGCGCCAAACAATTTGATTTCGCAACGAATAACATTTAAAGAATTTCTGCAAACATGGAAGCACTGGTTGAGATATTAAATAATTTTACAAATTCTGTATCCGATGCAACAAACAATTATTCATTCTTTTTAAAACATTTCATCATTCGACCGCTCAATGGATGACCGGGCGCATCCACGCGAACAAATTTATTTGAATATCAGTTTCATCGAAAATTCGACCGTCCAGTAAATTGATCGATTTCGGCCACTTTTGCAGACGCAAAATAAACTAGTTCGACGTAGAATTTTCCCATGAACTATTTGTTCAAAATTAACCATAAATGCTTCTTCCTATTCCAAACTACTTTATTTACTATTTCATTTAGTTCTTTTTGGTTATTCAAATCCCAATTCACTTCTGGATGAATTTACTGCAACCTGTATCGGAATCTTAAGCACTTTGACTCACGACGTGCTTCGTTTATTCTCGTCGAAAGAACGATTTAGTTTATTGAAACACTTCACGGTAGACGGTTGTACGTGCGTGCTTATTGTGTAGTCCACTCCAAAGCTTTTCTAGCGTCCAACGGCGTCTTGCGCCAAGTAAACGAAAGATTCAACCGCTGTGTGGTTTCTGGTGAATGTTTTTTAAAATACACCTTTTGTGATTCGACGCGTGCTTTTGTAGCCAGCGGGTTGCTTAGCTAACGGTTTCAAGAGCGAGGTAAAAAGTGAGTCGCGATCTAGTGTTCTGTGCGTCGGATAGTTCCGAGTGTATCGGTAGCGGTCGATTGTTTACAATTAACAAATTAAAATCGATTTTAGTCGTCCAGTGCGCTTTCCCGTCTCGGGCCGTCGTGTATAGTGGTTCAATCAATCGGAGATCCGTTCAAGTAGCACTACACGCAGCTGCATCTTTGCCAAGTGAAGCGCATACCAGAACAGGAAGCGACATGTCCAGCAGCATCCAGATTACGGCGGACGACAAACCGGCGACCGGTATCATTACGCCTACAAAGACGCCGGCCGGGCCTCCACTGTCCAGCATTCCCTCCAGCCCGTCGCATCTGCAGCTGCCCTCGCCGATCATAACGCGCCGCACGAGGACCGCTTCCACGTAAGTAATCCTTCTTGGTTTCCGTTATCAAATATACAGCTGGTTTTCCCTACCTGGATTCAGCTGCATTTTTTCTGTGTTTTTGGAGGGAAGGTGAAAACATGGCGCCGAACGTGCGACGCACCGAAATCCGTATGGTCGGGGTCGACGAAGGTCAGACAGAAGTCTGCGTCGATAACGATGAAGATATGGGTCCGCGAATGACGGCGTCTAAAATGTGCTCCAGCCGCGGCAGTGTGAGTCGATGAATTCTTTGTTTTTTCGTTCCCATTCCATCTCGGAAGGTTGTTTTTATATTTTTGATAATAACTTCTGCAACGCATAAGGGACGGATGAGGCGGTTAAGATTAACGCACTATTTCTCGCTTTTCGAGGGAGGACATCAGCATTGAACGCCTTGTTGACATGACAGTGGCAGTCTTTATCTGACCCGGGAGTAGACATGTTGTGTATAACGACGTGATAACAAGCAACTGATAAAACCGGAATCGAATGACAATCAGCTTTGCTTACAAGGAACGAACACGTCCTTCGTGTGGACCAAAGGGAGGTTAGCAGTAGGGAAAATTGATGTCCCATACGTGCCCGGAAACCGGAACGAACCGGCGGAATTCGCCGGCTTGTCTGATTTCATAGGCCACAGGTTCTTCCTACCATCCGTTGTTACTGTTCTTATGTGATTAACCATGGCGCACGTTTCCACGCGGGTTTTTTTTTAATCCACGGACAATACTAAATCTAGATGACTCAACGCAAAACGAGCGAACGTGGTCGCTTCTTCTATACCCAAACCTCGAAATATCTCATGCACTGGCGGAGGAAGGATATCCCAGAAGTGTTTCATCCGCAGGGGGTTTCAATAATGACGTAGGCAAATCAATTACTCCCCCGGAAAATCTTTGCCCAGACACTCCCCTGCTCCATTCTTTTCCCGCGTGGGCTGGACGCGATGGCTTGTAAATGGGGGAAAACGATTTATTAATCACGACCTCCGCGAGTCCTGTGCCTACGATCCACCCACGGAAGGACATATAACTCAATTTGGTACACCCGCTTCCGGAATGGCCGGGAACATGGGCTTCATGGGATCATCCCTCCCCATCAGTCATTAGGACCGTCGTAATATGGCACTTTAATGCGCTGGGAATATGCGTTCCATTCTGGCAGCCCGTTTGATATTCCCATGATAAAATGCTTAAAGGGGATGTACTCGATCAGCTGTTTCTAGTTCCAGTATGAAGAGCGCCATCATCCATGGTTTATTATAACCTTTCTTTGGGCTGTTAATTGTTGGCTTCTACCCGACAATAATTCTGCCCCACAGAAAGTACCGTGGCTTTATTCTCGGTCCGACTAGAGACCCAGCTCCAGCCGCCTGTCTTCTATTGCGTAAGTTAGGGCATCCTCCTTCTTCCTCTGCGGTGGAACAGAAAAATATGTTCTCTCCTGGAGAGCATCTTGGTAGCAGTCAGGCCCCACCACCAGCGTGAGGTGCTAATTGGAAGCTATTCCGTACTTTTCTTCCCTTCCACTACTGTCCAAACCAATTAGCCTCAAAGTATCTTTTGCGCATCGTGTGGCCGCCCCGGGGGGATAAAAGGTAGCACCAGGTCCTTCTGTCACTGCCCGGAGCACTGTCTGTCTAGCCTTTTAGTGGTGTGAACAATTTATTAATTTGTTTCAATTACGTGCCTCTTGCCTTCCATCCAACCAAAATGTGACCTTCCGTTTCCTGTCCTGTCCGTTTGTGTTCGTGGTCAATTGTAAGCCCTAGAACAACGTCCGCGGGCAACTGTAGCCTTCGCGCCTGACATATAAAAGTTACACTACGCGTTTGAGTGCCGCAGAATTGACACGTGATATTTACGTGTAATCAATAATTAGCGTTGGAAATATGCTCGCAATCTACCATGCAATGTGGTTTTTCTGTCCGTTTGTGTTTGTTCTTTGGCTTAAAATCACTCCATACGAAGGTTTTTGCATGAACCGGTCCATCATGCGGATGAATCAATTAAAGCGTCCGTGATTGAATGTTTCATCAGTATCCATGCCGGTTGATTTACATTAATATTTATCGCGGAACAATCATGTTCCGGTTGAAACCGGAGTTTTATTTTATTGCGTTTTCCTCCAACTAGATAACGTTATGCAACTGATATCAACTTGTAACTGGCACGGTAGCGCTCAAGGTTGGCCGTTTGCGTTATGAAGTAATAATTATTCCTCCACTTTGCCAAGGTGTTGTTACTTGAAACCTTTGGTAGATTATGAATTTTGATCTAGTATTTTTTCCAAAAACTTCTATTGGCAGCAGCAAAATGTTCGTTGAACTTTTTGGCATTTGAAATTGAGAAAGTGTCGGCACAGCTAGTTGGTACCGC
Source organism: Anopheles ziemanni (assembly GCF_943734765.1). Taxonomy (NCBI): domain Eukaryota; kingdom Metazoa; phylum Arthropoda; class Insecta; order Diptera; family Culicidae; genus Anopheles; species Anopheles ziemanni. The sequence continues at coordinate 79,636,704 of NC_080705.1, forward strand.
TTTCATTTCCATCGGGCGGAACTTCAACCGGTTAAAAATCTACTTCCCAAAACGATCGAACTGCAACGAGGAGTAATTTTTCTCACGATGGAATCATCCACCCCACTGGAAAGCTGTTTTCCGGCTGGAAAGTGTCTGCTTTTAGGGGGAAAAGTCGCCTCGAGTAAAAAGTGGAGGTAAAAACAATGACTTTGGAACTAGTTTTATGAGGTGATGGTGTTGTTGACTGTGAGGATGGTGATGATGCCGATGGGAGAAGGTTATGATAATAATGTAGAGCGGCGACCGGTACGGAGCTTCAAAGCGAGCGGAAAATCAGTTCAGTTTTGAAGCACAAAATGGGGTCGAACCAAAAAACCGTACGGCGGCGCAATCCGGTCCCTGGCAAAAAGCGGAAGTGCTAATTGCAATTGCATACACACTCCTCGACCGGCGAGACGAACTCAATTTACGAGTTTTTGATTTCGGAGCTTTTCTTTTCGCTAACCCATTTTTCCACAATTCCGAACCAACTTGGGGCCATATGATGGTGTTTGGACGCACGGAAACCTTTGC